>NC_052171.1:15925104-16111175 GCF_902713615.1 Scyliorhinus canicula | reverse complement strand
GTCGGACCGGCGTCGCGTGAGAAACTGGCACGGCACGCTATTCTCCCAACTGGCGTGGGGTCAGAGAATCGCCGATTCTCGCTGATCCAATCCTTTGTGTGCTTCGAACAATGTCACTTGCTGTCTGTGGAAGATAACATGGTGTTGTGCCTGACTTCTGATTCACAAACAGCGCCAGAGCAACTAGTCATGAGTAGTTTACCCGCCTGACAGAAACCAGTTCTCTTCAGAGACTAATATTGCAGGAGACAAGACAATTACAAAAATATTCTATTAAGTATGAACGTTCTTCATAAATTATTTATCTGCAATGTAATTGGTACTGACCTATCTTGTCATATTAACTTTGTCTGTGATTTGTTTAGTTTTGCTCTCTGTACTGAGCTAATAGCTTTCCGCATGATATTTACTATTCTGTGGGATGGTTTTCTTTTCCTCTCTCCCACTATTTACTCTGCTTTCCTGAACAGTAGACGACCACGCCTGCTACAAGAAAAAAAATAAAATACTGCGCATTTTAGGAAATCTAAGATTTGAAATAAAAGAGGGAAAAGTCCAACTTTTCCCCATTCCGATGATGGGTCTTCCTCCAGGAACGTTGCCCGTTCTGTCTCCCTCTTCACGGGCGCTGCCAGACCTGGCGCGCATTTCCAGCGCTTCCTGCTTTCACCTCCCCTGCCCGTGCCTGCCAGCCCCCACCCTCACCCCCCACGGCGGTCGAGAGTGAGAATCGAGCTGGCTCGGTTACTGGGGCAAGGATAACTGCACCAGGTGCATGGATGAGGCACCTCCAGAATGAGGTGGGACCAAGGTTGCCAAGTTGAAGGCGCTCCTCGTCCAACGCATCGGCAGGTCTCCGAGGTGGCTTCTCACAGAATGGGAAGACCCCCAAGAACTCCTGCAAGGTTCTTCCAATCCTCGGATGTAACATTCGCCCACCACCCGTCCACTCCTCCAACACCTCGTTCGACAATAAAACAACTCGAGAGGGCCCGACGGGAAATTAATTCAGGCAACGTCAATCTAACCTTTAAGCAGCACGGGTCTGGAATACAAAACCGTTCTACTTGGCACCGTTGGACCATGCAGGATGAGAGAGAGGGAGCGAGGCCAGAGAAATTGGAAAATGGGATAATGTCACACAGCTGCGGCAGGGAGTTTATCCGAGATAGTGGATGAAGCACCTATTTGGGAATGCCGTTGAATGGTTTTGAGGCTGACCTGGGAATTCTTGATGAAACGCAGCAGGGAAAGTGTCCCGATACTGCATGTTGCCTGGATTGACCATTCTAATGCCCTCATGGCTGGCCTTTATGTTCTGCCCTCTGTCAGGGCTCATCGAAAGCTCTGCTGCCCACAGCCTCTCTGACATCAAGTCCAGCTTACCCATCGCTCCCACACTCTTTCCCCAACATTTCGGGTTGCCAAACCTCCAGGATTAGCCCGGGGTCTCCAGGAACTGAAGTCCGATCCCCAGGACATTGGTCAAGATTTTACTTTTGTCATTTTCTTTGCCAAGTAATGGCTCCAGCGTGGAGCGAATCCGGGAACGTATTCAATCACAGTAGGCAACCCGAGCTACATTGGTTCCCATTCCACTTGCTTTTAAATCCCGCCGCGACCTCATCCCTCCCTCCGACCATGTATTCCGCCGACGTTTGATTCTTTAACACTTTTACTGGCAGTTAAATTCAACAAGATAGAATTAGATTAACTATGAATATTATACTTTGAGTTAACTCTACACTTCTCTTAGAGCGGGAAAACAGATTGAGCCTGTATTTATACCCCTGTTAGTGTTGCCCTCTCGTGATCCTTTGACTGTGCTGACTACACATTAACTCTTTATGTTCATACATATACAGAGATCACCACAGTCGGCACCTCGGGGTCAGGCAAGGTGAAAGGCAGGATCATAAAGCAGTGCCTCCTGTGGGAAGTGCATTGGGTAAGGGGATGATCGATGTTGGCTGCTTTGCTCCTGCTGTGAAGCAGCAAGCCGCTAACCAATATCGGTGACTGAGACAGACAGCTGGCTGAGGTCAGCACTCCAGAGGCCGGGGGAAACAGTTAAAGAAAACAATTTGAGGTGCTTTATGTCGCAGGTACAACGGCGTGGTAGGGAAGGATACAAACAACCGCCCCCGCTCCGGGTTACAATCCACAAATTCCTCCCCTCCCTGACTGCAAATGGTGAAACTTCAGATCGCTGGAAGTAATCTACTGTATTATTACTTTTCTTCTTCATTCTTTCACGGGATGTGGCCGTCAATGGCAAGGCCAGCATTTGTTGCCCATTCCTCATTGCCCTTGAACCGCTGGACCATTTCAGAGGCCGGTGGGAAGAGTCAACCACATGGCTGTGGGTCTGGAGTCACATGCAGGTCAAACCGGGCAAGGAGCAGATTTCCTTCCCTGAAGACGACATTGACGAACCAGATGGGGTCACCGGTGCGGAAGCAATTAGTTGGTGCCATTTTTCCACAGAGGGCGTTATCACTGTAAAGAAGGATGGCATTAGCAGTGGAGACTGGGCCTGATCACTGCGTCCCAATACTAATACAGTAATGTTGGCAGAGTGGGGAGATCTGCCCATGGCTACACATTCGGAGGTGAAAAATGCATCCACGTCAATAATTTAACAGGAGAGTTGTAGCGGCTTTCAGAACTGAAGGATGCAGGTATACATTTGTGCAGGCATTAGATTGAGCTCACACCGAAAAGATATTCAAGGTCAAGGTGAAGGAGTGGAGAATTGGGACTGTTGGAGACAGCTCTGTTCAGTAGACAGCACAGGCTGGGCAGGTCAACCGGCTGGTTCTTGAGTTGAATTCTCAATGATTCATGTGGCATTTGTGCCCAGCTGCTGAGGGTTAAAGTTGACCAAACTCATTAAACGCTAGCCTTAAACGTTCAAATTCCTCACAATGGAAAGCAATCACCCTGGCACATTCCAAAGTGCAGGAATAATAAAAAGGCATTCTCTCCGCAACACGATGAGAAATAACCTCCCCATGTCCTTATGTGTTCAGGTCTATGACTGGAAATTGACTGGATTGCTAAGGCAAGCAAACCGCTCGCTTAGAACATAGAACAGTACAGCACAGAACAGGCCCTTCGGCCCTCAATGATGTGCCGAGCCATGATCACCCTACCCAAACCCACGTATCCACCCTACACCCGTAACCCAACAACCCCCCCCTTCACCTTACTTTTATTAGGACACTACGGGCAATTTAGCATGGCCAATCCACCTAACCCGCACATCTTTGGACTGTGGGAGGAAACCGGAGCACCCGGAGGAAACCCACGCACACAGGGGGAGGACGTGCAGACTCCACACAGACAGTGACCCAGCCGGGAATCGAACCTGGGACCCTGGAGCTGTGAAGCATTGATGCTAACCACCATGCTACCCTGCTGCTTGTGGCGAAGGACTCAACTGCTGGACATGGTTACAAGTGCGACAAAAGAAAAAGCACGGTGTACAAAGGAGAAGCCAGGCTGGACCGTTGACAGGCATCCGTCCAGCTGGCCTGGGTTCAGGTGGCCCATCTTTCTGAGGACAATGATGAGCTCCACTTGGGCAGCATCCAGTGTTACCTGTCAGCGCCGTCAGGATGGTTGCCAGTGTAACATTTTTGGACGGCGGGGAGGCAATCCTCCTTTACCCGAAGCGTAATGGGTGGGGGCCCAAGCACCACTGAAGCAGGTGGGGTGGCGAGCTTCCAGGGCAATGTCCTGGAGGGTAGGGATTGAGGTGCATCATGAGGAGGCGGGGTAGCTGGCACATGCTGGCTGAGTCTCATTGTTCCAGGAGCGAGGAGAGTCAATTTGTCCCCCCCCCCACTTCAGTCTGTATGCGATTCAAATCTGCTGATGAAATCCTCATCTACGTTTTACTTCAGCAACATCCATCAAGTTGTCCTCATTAAAATTCTTCTGTTTAAATCACACAGTCTATTATTAGTCCTGGTATATATTCCACTTAAATTAGCTCTGTGCTGTGCATGTAGAATACCTTTCATCTGTGCAGCTTTTGTGTGATTTAGCTGACAGTCTCCAGGGAGGATACATTTCCATAACTCAGTGAACCCTACCAGAACCAGAAGAACTGAAAACACACTCATCTCCTGAAAGTCAATCTTATCCAACATTCACACCCTCTTGTCACATCAAATTGGATTCTGATCCCTGCCTTTCGAATGGTTCCAGAGCTCGCTGTAACTAAAAATGAATTTGACGTGATCTCCTTTTGTCCGACACTGTATTCCCCGCAGTGTCTCCTCAATAAACCATTGTTTCAAACAATTTTCTTTTTCAATCTCCTCTTTCCACCCCCCCCCCCCCCCCCCCCCCCCACCCGCCGTCCCCCGGCATCAAACGTTTTGAGGCGCGATGTTGGGTCAGAAAGCCGTGCCTTCAAATCCTTGTCCAGGGCTTGAGCACAAACGTCTTTTCAGGGCAGCTGGATATTTGAGGGCGCTTTGCAACCAACTGAAGCACTTCTTGAAGTGTCGTTAGTCACCCAGGCAGCTGAGGAAATCCAGCTGCTAATTTGTGCACAGCAAGTTTCCAAAAAGAGCGAGGTGATAACCTTGATTCATGACGTTGATCAAAGAACAGCTGTTGACCAGAACGCTGGGAACAACTCCCCAGATCTCCTTTGAAAAGAGCGCCGTGCAATCCTTTGCCCAAGAGGGCCAACGATGGCCCTTCAACAGAGCCGTGACAGGCGCTTACATTCCGAAGCACAATTGCTCAGTGTGCTGTACCCTGAAGCACGCCTAAGTCTGGAACAATGGGCGGGATTCTCACGTTCGCCGATTGGCCGGAGAATCCGTTCTTACGCTGAAGTCGGGGACGGCGCCGTTTATCGGATGCCCTGGCCCCTCAAAAGCGGCATATTCGAGGAGTAGGCCGCACGCCGTTGGGATGCCCTCAGGAGCGGTTGAGGACTCTGGGTCTGTACTCGTTGGGAGTTGAGAAGGATGAGGGGGAAATCTTACTGAAACTTACAGGATACTGCGAGACCTGGATAGAGTGGACGTGGGGAGGATGTTTTCACTTGTAGGAAAAACTAGAACCAGAGGACACAGCCTCAGATTAAAGGAACAATCCTTTAAAACCGAGATGAGGAGGAATTTCTTCAGGTGAATCTGTGGAACACTTTGCCGCAGAAGGCTGTGGAGGCCAAATCACTGAGTGTCTTTAAGACAGAGATAGATTGGTTCTTGATTAATAAGGGGATCAGAGGTTATGGTGAGAAGACAAGAGAATGGGGATGAAAAATTATCAGCCAGGATTGAATGGCGGAGCAGACCCGATGGGCCGTAGTCTAATTCTCCTCCTGTGTCTTATGGTATTATGAGTGGGAGAAGGAATTAAGGGTAGATAGGAGAAAGGGAGGGAGGTAAAGACAGAGTGGACAGAGGGAAGAGACAGGACAAGGGAGAGGAGAGAGGGAGGAGAGGAGAGCGAGAAAGGGCAAGAGAAAGACGAAGAGGCAGATCATTCTGGAATTATATTACCTGTCAAGATTTTGTAACAAATGACTAAACCAATCATGAAAATATAAACAGTGTGTGTGTTTTAACAGACCACAAGTTGAAGCTTAATCAGCTCACTGCCAACTTGGTTCATTCCTTAAATGAGATTCAAACCATTTAAAATGTTTCCAACTCAATTGAATTTCTCCTAATGCTGTATGTTAGGAAATTTGATTTAGTGTGATCCAGATTTCTTCATAGCTGCATAACCACAGGCCAGCTGTATTACTCCGTTTTATTGCACGATTCACTTAAATAAATTCAGACAGAACAGAACTTGTTAGAGGATCACAATAAAATCCCATTTGTTCAACATATGCTGTGCGAGTGAAGCATTCAGCTCCTTATCAGCTGTTTATGCACCAGGATTTCATTATCCCCCGATGGGAATTCACGTTGAGTTATAATTGTTCCGATTGCCGCCGTTACTCCAGCCTGTGGGAAATTTGCTGGTGCGTGCAGACCGAGTGGCCACTTGGCGACACAGCAACACAAAGGATCACGCGATGAGGAGGCGCGGGAATCCCCTCCCCCGAAACGCGGGTCAGAAGGCAAGCACGGAGCTGCTGCTCCGGCTAGTGAATAAAGTGTTGTCCGTTACAAGTCCTTGTTGTCAGCGTGTGGGAACTCAGCACATCTAGCGTGAACACATCTGATCCTGGCCTTTTACCTGGAAGACTGAACGTTCGGATGCGCTACTTCCACTACCGCCCGTAACGATAGCAGTGGGTGCCATTCATCCGATTCACTGCAGCGACCTGTCAAGCCTCCTTTGACAGCCCCTTCCAACCCACAACCCTCCTGTGATGATATGATCTGCATACTCGTCTGCCATTGGACCAGAACGTCGGCTTACCATTGGCCCTGGTCGGTCATGTGCCTCTCGACCGATTGGCCGAGAGGCTGAGTTAACCACGCCTCTATTAACGAGGTATAAATGCTCAAACGCCTGACGATCGTCCCTTTCCACTGTAGACGATCGCAGAGCTGTGTTCTAGTTAATTAAAGCCAGACTTTGGTAAATCACTCGCCTCGCGTGCAATCGATGGTACATCACCTCCGTCGGCCAGAAGGGTAAGGCCAGCAGACGAATGGGAGCGCCGACCACATCCACGCTCCCCACCCTCACTTGGAATGACCTTGGCGTTCCTTTGCTGCCCCTGGGTCGAAATCCTGGAACCTTCTGCCTCACAGCACTATGGTGCAGTTACACCATCGTGGACAGCAGCGGATCAAGGAGGATGCACGTCACTCGCACCGTCAGAAGGGTAATTAGAGAGGAGCGACAGATGCTGGCCCTGCCAGGCCTGGAGTGGAAGCCTCCTCCGACAGCTGACCACGGGAAATGGGGCTGTCATGTTGGTGACATCCCTTATATTCTAGACATGAACCTTGAGGGCAGCCATGACTGCCAATCACTAACCAGGAAGCCAAAGGGTGGAAATGGTGAGAAAAGGGAATATTTTATGTTGGGTCAGACATCTAAAGTAAGTGAATTAAGTGTTTTGAGGACAGCTGGGAGACTGGGTTGTACAGGAGGAGAGGCGCAAGGCCAAACAAAATCAATAAACTCTCCCCAGAGTGAAAAGCTCCGAATCCTGCTTTTGACTTCACCAAATGGTGTTGGATCCAACCAACATCGAGATGGAGGAGGCTGTTATGGTTGGAAAACTAAAGCCATGAGGTGTATTAAAAATGAAGGTGGCGCAGTGGTTCCACTGCTGCCTCACAGCGCCAGGGACCCGGGTTCAATTCCGGCCTCAGGTGGTTGTCTACGTGGGGTTTGCATGTTCGCCCCGTGCCTGCCTGGGTTTCCTCCGGGGGCTCCGGTTTCCTCCCGCAGTCCAAATCATATGTCGGTTAGGTGGATTGGCCATGCTAAATTGCCCCTTAATGTCCAAAAAGATGTGCCGGTTAGGTGAGGCTACGGGGATAGGGTGGGGCAGTGGGCCGAAGTAGGGTGCACTTTTGGCTGGTTGGCGCAGACTCGATGGGCCGAATGGCTTCCTTCTCCATTGCTGACTCAACGGGCATCGATTGTTGCTCATGGCAGTGTCACTGGGATAGACCATTGCAGAGAGAAGCTGGGAGAGTGGCTGATGAATGATGTGGAGCTGTAAACTAGAATGAAGACAGATGGCATGCGTATAAAAGGCGTAATCAATGTCTCTAATCAAGGCAAGAAAGCAAAGGTTTGAACATGGAAAGGGAGATGAGGTATTACTTTAGCTTAATGCGGCAAATCTGTTGGTGAGTGAGTAGAGCCCTCTAACTTTAAGGGCAGGGGAAGGTGATTCACTCTTGACAAAGGCTCAAGTTGTCACAGAACTGCTGTGGTGTAGAAGGAGGCCATTTTGCTCCTTGTGTCTTCACCGTCTTCCGAATGAGCTCGATGACTTAATGCCAATCTCCCGCCTTTTCCCCACAACCTTGCACATTGTTTCTATTCAAACCATCATCTAGTGCTCTCTGAAGATCTCCATTGAACCAGCTTCCACTGCATTTCCAGGCAGTGCATTCCAAACTCCAACTCTGTTTTTTTTAAATCTCACATCGCATCCAACACTGAACAGAAGAACTAGGAGCAGGAGTAGGTCACCTGGCCCTCGAGCCTGCTCCGCCATTCAATGAGATCATGGCTGATCTTTGTGGACTCAGCTCCACTTTCCCGCCTGAACACCATAACCCTTTATTTCTTTATTCTTCAAAAAACTATCTATCTTTAGAACATAGAACATTACAGCGCAGTATAGGCCCTTTGGCCCTCGATGTTGCGCCGACCTGTGAAACAACTCTAAACCCCATCTGCACTATTCCCTTATCATCCATATGTCTATCCAATGACCATTTGAATGCCCTTAGTGTTGGCGAGTCCACTACTGTTGCAGGCAGGGCATTCCACGCCCTTACTACTCTCTGAGTAAAGAACCTACCTCTGACATCTGTCCTGTATCTATCTCCCCTCAATTTAAAGCTATGCCCCCTCGTGCTAGACATCACCATCCGAGGAAAAAGGCTCTCACTGTCCACCCTATGTAATCCTCTGATGATATTATATTTTATCTTGAAAACATTCAATGAAGGAGCCTCAACTGCTTCACTGGGCAGGGAATTCCATAGATTCACAACCCTTTGGGTGAAGAAGTTTCTCCTAAACTCAGTCCTAAATCTACTTCCCCTTATTTTGAGGCTATGTCCCCTAGTTCTGCTTTCACCCACCATTGGTAACAACCTGCCCGCATCTATCCTATCTATTCCCTTCATAATTTTATATGTTTCTATAAGATCCCTCCGCATCCTTCAAAATTCCAATGAGTATAGTCCCAGTCTGCTCAACCTCTCCTTGTAATCCAACCCCCTCAACTCTGGAATTAACCTAGTGAATCTCCTCTGCACACCCTCCAGCGCCAGTATGTCCTTTCTCAGGTAAGGAGACCAAAACTGAACACGATATTCCAGGGGCCCTCACTAACACAGTTGCAGCATAACCTCCCTAGTCTTAAACTCCATCCCTCTCTTCATTCTCTTCATTCACCTGAGGAAGGAGCTGCACTCCGAAAGCTCGTGTTTGAAACAAACCTGTTGGACTTTAACCTGGTGTTGTAAGACTTCTTACTGTGCTCACCCCAGTCCAACGCCGGCATCTCCACATCATGTCCATCCCTCTAGCAATGAAGGACAAAACTCCATTCGCCGCCTTAATAACCTGTTGCACCTGTAAACTAACTTTCTGCGACTCATGCACTGGGACACCCAGGTCCCTCTGCACAGCGGCATGTTTTAATATTTTATCATTTAAATAATAATCCCTTTTGCTGTTATTCCTACCAAAATGGATAACCTCACATTTGTCAGGGGAAAAATATTTCACATCGTACACGAGAGAAGGGGACAAGCTGGACTCCCCCATGCACTAAAAGAAACGGAGCCCACCCCCGTATCTAACCTCTCTTCAACTCTGGAGGGCTCCATTCAAACGTGGGCAAAGCAATCCGCCCTCGGAGGTCTCCTAGTTCCTTCACCGTCAGATAGAGGATGTTAGACGACCGACCGTATTTGCTGCTGACAGTACAAAGGTTGTGACCCTGTAAATATCCAAGGGGGAGGATGTGCGTCAGTCAGCTCTGTGCTCAGACTGGACGGCACTGCAGACCATCTGCCCGTCTGAACCTTCTTTTCCTGGTTCAGTTGTGAGATGGATTGGAGTGAGACTGAGCTGCCAGGTCATTCATGTGGGCGAAGACAGGTTGCAGCAAACACTTGCATTAATTCAGGAAACCCACATCATTCCTCTCTCCACGCCCCCATCTGCAAACAGCCTCTTCATGAACGTCAACAGTTCGCAATTGGTTTTCAATGTGCTCTCAATAGTTCATTCCACAAATTAAGAAGTCCACAGGCAAGAGGTGAAAGAAGCAATGCGCCAACACTCATTTGTAAAGATGTGACTGTGTCTCAAAACTGCTACACGGACCACAGAGCGTTCAGTTTACCCACTGTTCAGTTACCAGCAGGAAACCACTTCCACACTCCTCCCCCCTCCCCCGAGCTGCTACCAGAATCCACATCTCCAGTTCCTCATCATCCCTGATGGAGATTAAAAGAAAATGAAAAGGAGAAGGGACTGGAGGCCAGTTAAGGAAGCTCTCCTCAAGAGCCGGCTTGGCACGCAATGGAAGAAATGGCATTCAAGGGTTCAGCAGCTGATGCATTGGGTCACGGCACAGCTGCCTCAAGTGACATTATTTGGGCAGTGCAGCGGCAGAGTGGTTAGCACTGCTGCCTCACAGCGCCAGGGACCCAGGTTCGATTCCGACCTTTGGTGACCACTGCCTGTGTAGACGTTCTCCCCGTGTCTGCGTGGGTTTCCTCCGGGTGCTCCGGTTTCCTCCCACAGTCCAAAGGTGTGAAGGTTAAGTCATGCCAAATCGGCCGTTGGTGCCCAAAAGGTGAGGTGGGGTTACAGGGGATAGGGCGGGGACCCGTCAGGTGTTGCCTGTTCCTGAACCGATCCTTTGAACCCAGACTCACTGTGTCGACTGTTCTGTTGTTCTCGTTCTGTGCTTTGGAAACCTGAGTTATGGCGATGGCAAGCTTGACGTCGTCCATCAGTGCGATGTTTTATCCGTTTACTAGTCGAGATCAGAGCACCTCTAACTCTGCCACTGATGCATGAGAGTCAGCGTGAATGTACGATCAAGGACGACTGCAGGTAGAAATCAGAGAGCGAATGTTCGTCAGGCCCACTCCTTCATGGTGAAGTCAAGCCCGTCACGAATCAAGGTTATGGCATCGATGAGGAGAAGCTGTAAAAGAGTATATTTATTCTCCCATTCCCTCGATGGCTGTAAATTCAGACTTGTTTTACATTTAAAACAGGCCAGCCTTAATTAAAGAAAAACAGCTGGAAATACCCAGCACGCCAGGCAGCATCTGTGGTAAGAGGAGAAGAATGAAAATGAAATGAAAATCGCTTATTGTCACGAGTAGGCTTCAATGAAGTTACTGTGAAAAGCCCCTAGTCGCCACATTCCGGTGCCTGTTCGGGGAGGCTGGTACGGGAATCGAACCGCTGCTGGCCTGCTTGGTCTGCTTTCAAAGCCAGCGATTTTAGCTGAGTGAACATTCCAGGACAAAGTCCTCTCACCTAAATTGTCTCAGCCTTCTCTCCCTTATCTCAATGGAGCGCTTACTTTTTTCACCTCCAGTTGGTCCTCTCCAAATAATTTGCACTTGGATCAAGCCTTTCGCCATGAATGAGTGAGTCAAGCAGATTTTTAAGTCTGCTGGCTGCCCGTCGCCATATCGCCCGTGGTCCCCGCAGTCCTGGGAAGCTCTTAATCCCAGAGCTCGGCAGCAAGAATGGGAAATGCGGAATGCTGGCTGCGCAGACGTGACGGCAATTTCAGCGATGGGGCAGGAGACAACCCTCTCGCCGTGGCCCCATGACCTCGGGTGAATCCTCAGCCACAAATCCGACACACCGAGGCCGGTGCCGCAGGTGCGATCTCGTTCAGCAGCTGGAGAGTCTCCCTGTCAAATTCCCGATGCACGATGCAAAGAATATCCAACTCGGGCAGGAGTGGGCAAGCAAAATAAGTCTTCTGCTGGACGTGGCAGGGGTTGTCCACCCTTTGTTGCTTCCGGGCCTGTTGCACCAAAGGAGCAGCCACTTTACAAAAATAAAAGATCCCCCCCCGGTTATTTCCCCGAATTTCCCCGGGCAGCACGGTAGCATGGTGGTTAGCATAAATGCTTCACAGCTCCAGGGTCCCAGGTTCGATTCCCGGCTGGGTCACTGTCTGTGTGGAGTCTGCACGTCCTCCCCGTGTGTGCGTGGGTTTCCTCCGGGTGCTCCGGTTTCCTCCCACAGTCCAAAGATGTGCGGGTTAGGTGGATTGGCCATGCTAAATTGCCCGTAGTGTCCTAAAAAGTAAGGTTAAGGGGGGGTTGTATGGTATAGGGTGGATACGTGGGTTTGAGTAGGGTGATCATTGCTCGGCACAACATTGAGGGCCGAAGGGCCTGTTCTGTGCTGTACTGTTCTATGTTCTATGTTCTACGACACAGAAGGACTGAACAGGGAAATGAGAAAACGCTCACAGCAGCCTCCGGTTTCACCCTTCACCTCCAAAGGACTCAGTTGGTTCCGCTAGTCACTCTGACCTCACTGGCTGCAGAAGAAGATGGACTGGTGCCAGCCAACAGTGGAGATCTCTTGCTGGTTGACTGACGCTGGCAGAAGAGAATGGGGAGCTTTGTCTGCCTCGTGTGTCTCTGGAGGCGGGAGCGACTAAGTCCAAGTGGGAGGATGCCATGTGGTCTATTACTTTTAAAAAAGTATCTTTATTCACCTTTTCAATTTTACACATGACAGAAAACAATAACAAGCAACAACCAACAACCCCCCACCTCAGAAAACTGAAACAAAATCCTGCCAACCCCCCCCCCCTCCAGCCCGCCATACACCCCAAGAACTAACGGTGACCAGCTCTTTAAAATGCAGAAGAAATGGCTCCCCTCACGGTGTACTCAACCTTCTCGAGGTACAGAAACTCCGTAGGTTCCTCCAGCCATACTGAGGCACTGGGTGGAGAAGCTGACCTCCCACCCGCCTTCCAGCAATCAGCAAGGCAAAGACCAGAACATCAGCCCCCAGTAGGTCCATCGTGTCGTGCCAGCTGTCTTGAAAGAGCTACCCACCCATCCCCGGCCCCACTCCCAGTCCACACAGCCCCACAATTCCCTTCCCCTTCAAGTATTCATCCAATTATCCTTGACGAAGCTATGATTGAATCTTCTTCCCAACCCAAAGGGTTGTGAATCTATGGAATTCCTTGCCCAGTGAAGTAGCTGAGGCTCCTTCATTAAATGTTTTTAAGGTAAAGATAGATAGTTTTTTGAAGAATAAAGGGATTAAGGGTTATGGTGTTCGGGCCGGAAAGTGGAGCTGAGTCCACAAAAGATCAGCCATGATCTCATTGAATGGCGGAGCAGGCTCGAGGGGCCAGATGGCCGACTCCTGCTCCTAGTTCTTATGTTCTTATGAGTCTGTCTGAGGTTGCAAGGGAGAGTGGACACGTGAGCACAATTAGGCGCACACATCTTTTATCTTCTAGTTAAGTAACGTGTGAGGATTGAAGGGAGAGAGGTAAATGTTATGGCAGTTCCGACAACAGATCTCTGTCCATTGTAATTAAGAACAAGAACATCACGCAGGCTGCCATGAGTCAGGCATGTCGCCCTGCGCATCACTTGCCAGCATTCATTCCCACTGCAGAAGGCTCTGCACCAGGCAGTGCCTCATAAATAAAGCAACTGGTTATTCTTAGTCCTAATCAGCATATTTTCCCACATACGTGGGCAGACTGGGGTAAACAGAACTTCTCATCTCAGGCATCACAAACGGCAGGCTGCAATTGCAAATCGGCCACCCCTCCACTTGTCCAATTCAACAGTGCACCCGGCCCCCAAAAAACTGAGGATGCCAAGCACAAAGCCAAGGCAATCCCGGACAGTCAATCCCGGATCACAGTATTTGTTGCAATTATTGGTCTCAGGAATTCCTTGCTTCATTAGGGATTCATTCTGTGAACAGAATCTGGAAATGAATGTTGGCAATATAAACAGATTAGTATTCTGCACATTCCGATGACACATCTCTGCTGTTTCAACAGAAGCATTAATCCACCGATATTCAACTGGTTTTGTTCTTGTGGAAGTATTACACAAACATATTAAGTGTCCCAAGCGCTAATTCTTTTTTTCATCTGTTAATCGTGGAGATGCGTGCGTCATTGGCAATATCAGCATCTATTTCCCATCCCTAATTGTCCTCGATGAGCGGGGTGCTGACGGAGTGTGGTGAGTAAGTGCTGGGTGCACTCTAAGTCAGTCCAGTCAGGTGAAGAGTCCCAGGATTGTGACCCAGTCATAAGTGGGACGAATATTTTAAAATCGGGGTGGTATGCGACTTGGGAGGGAGACTCACGGTGTTCCAATGCATGTTCTCCCACTGTCCTTCTCGGTAGTGGAGGTCGGAAGGTTTGGGGTGATGTGGAGATGATGGCGTTGGACCGGGGTAGGCACAGTCAGAAGTCTTCCAACACCAGGTTAAAGTCCCAACAGGTTTGTTTCGAATCACTAGCTGTCGGAGCGCAGATTCACCCGAGGAAGGAGCTGCGCTCCGAAAGCTAGTGATTGGAAACAAACCTGTTGGACTTGAACCTGTTGTTGGAAGGTTTGGCAGGCTGTGCATTTGCTGCAGTGCACGCAGCTGCAGGAAGGAGGCGCCCCGAACATTCAACCACCAACCAACACTGGCAATCGTAATTTCTCCGCTGGGAAGGAATATCGTGGTTCAGCCAAGAAGCGACAACTCGCGTCAGTGCGTCAGCTGTGGATCACCTGTTCAAAGATTTTAGCCTGAAGTACATCTTCTGGGTCTTTTCAGCAAAGTCAGGAACATTTCCTGGGCATCCCATCCACAGAAAATTTAAAGCACTTGACTGGCCATTTTGTTCTTTCTGAAGTGCAGCCACGGTTGCAATGGGAGAAAGAGGGCAACCAATTTGTGCGCAGAAAAGTCCCGCAGACGGCAATTACCGATGGACCTGCTTCAATTTGAAACTGATGTTGAGGGACAAATTTTGGCCAAGGTCAACTCCTCCACTCTTCTTCTAACTAATGTCTGTGAGATATTTTATGCTCGTCTGAGAAGAGATAGTTTAAGGCTTTGTTCACAAGGTGGCGGGGGACAGTTAACCGGATGGCTGGCTAATGATGCAGAGCCACGGCAACTATGTGGGATAAGTTCCCATTTCCGCTGAGGTGATCCAAGAAGGCGCCACCTTCTCCAACCTTGCCCCCCCCCCCCCCCCCCCGTCCGAGGTGCGATGACTCTCAGGTTAAATCGCCACCAGTCAGTTCTCTCTCAAAAAGGGGAGGGCAGCCTAGGGTCCTCGGGGACTTTCCTGAGATGGTGCCTGCGATAGTGCAGCAGTCCCTGGAGAATCAGCCGAGGGTTTGCACTCAGGTCCATGGAGTGAAGCCGCATGCTTCAAACAACAGTTCCAATGTCTGAGCCAGAACTGGCAGTATGGTAGGCAAGCTGGTAGGCTTAGTCAGAGTAACTAGCAGAGTCAGCCAGCAGGGAAAGCACTGACGGAGATGAGGCAGGGAATGGGTTGTCCAAGCGATGGTGGGGGCAGCAAATCGGAGCTTTAGCTACAGTCAAGTAAGAGATGGGCCGTTTGCGCCCGTGGGTTGCTCAGCCTGAGAGGCGGCTGGAATCGGTGCCAAGCAGAGTGGCATTTGTCTTGCCAAAGTTACATTAGAGGTTTGCCTCGTCTCAGACTTAATCCTGCGAAAACAGCTGAATTTTTTTTCAAAACGTATTTTATTACAAACATGTATCAAAACAGGTTACAGCGAACAAACACCCCGGGAAACATGCTTCCCTACAATCAACTGTATAGTCTGTACAGATTTTCTCTCTTTTTCAGTCCCGACTCCCCCACGACGAACAGCCCCTCAAACACGGTCACAAACATCCCCCAGCTTTTTTCAAACTCCCCTGCTGAGCCCCTTAACTCATACTTTATCTTCTCTAATCGCAGGAAGTCATACAGGTCACTAAACCATGCTGCTACCCCCGGTGGCGATGCTGACCGACACTCCAGCAAAATTCACCACCATGCAATCAGAGAGGCGAAGGCCACGACACGGGCCTTCCTCCTCTCCATGAGCTCTGAGACCCTGAATATCGCCACCAAAGGGTCTGGGTCCACCTCCTCCTCCACTATCCTGGCTAAGACCGCGAACACTCCCGCCCAGAATAGTCCCAATTTTTCGCAACCCCAAAACATGTGCGCGTGATTCGCTGGCCCCCGCCCACACCTCTCACAGTCATCTGCTACCCCCTGAAAGAACCCACTCATTCTCGCCCGAGTCATATGCACCCTGTGCACCACCTTAAACTGTATCAGGCTCATCCTTGTACAGAAGGAGGTCCTCCTTCACTCCACGCTCCCCAATTGATCTCCCCTCCCAACTTCGCTTCCCATTTCTCTTTGATCTGCACCGCCTGCTCGCTTCCCTGCTCCCCCAGCCACTTGTATATATCCCCGATTCTTCCCTCCCCTTCCACATTTGGGAGTAGCAGTCGAACAGAGCTGAATATCAATGTTTCACTCAGAGGTACGACGATACCAATATGATTCATCATTATTACTGTCTTTGCCTGTTTTATATATTCTTCGGCATGCAGTGTGAAACATCAGAAAATTACACATGCACACAAAACAGTCTATTCAAAAACACTGCAAAAAAAACCTTGCCAAGTCCAAAATCTTCCATACACCCACCTTGCCCTCACCTTTCACCCCACCAGCCTCCGCCACCTTCAAAGAATAATCTCACACCATTTCCACCAACTCTGGCATGATGCCATCACCAAACACATCTTCCCCTCACCCTCCTGTTGTGAGGGCCAAATGAATGCAGCACGAGTCTGTACAGTCAAACTGAAAGTCACTTTATTCACAACAATATGCGCACAGTACCAGCCATTCACTACCAGTCCCCTCTCTCGCCGCTGCCACACTGGCCAGCTCTATTTATGCAGCTGCACTGTTAATGATTGCCCTGCACCCTCCCTCCCCTCTAATCGAGGGAGCTCATATTCCTCAAGGAAAGTGGGAGTAACCAATTGTCCCCAGCCAATAGGACCTGGGCAGGTTATCACACCTTCCTGTCAGCATTCCATGGGGAGCATTCCCTTGGTGACACTCTGGTCGACTCCCTCGTCCCCGTCCCACGGCACCTTCCCTTGTAATTGCAGACAGTGCAGTCACTGCCCCTTTAACTCCCCTCCCACTTCCCCATCCAAGGCCCCAAACGCTCATGTCAGACGGAGCCACGTTTGATTTTCACCTCCTTCAGTTCGATCCACTGCCCTGGCTGCTCCCAATCCGGTCCCGCCATCGGGGAGGCTACACACAGAAATTGGCGACTACTTTACGGACCACCTTCGCCCAGTCCACAAGTATGACCCCCACTTTCCTGTCGCCTGCCATTTCACCTCACCCGCTTTGCCCTCACGCCCACGTCCACCCTTGGGCTGCTGCAGTGTTCCGGTGAAGCCCAACGTAACCAGGAGCAGCTGCATCCGATTCGGCACGTTGCACCCGGCTGAAATTCAGTTCAACAACTTTTCATGAACTCTCTCCCCCATCTTGACTCACTATTTAAGGCCCAAGCTCCCCTCACACACCCTTCCCCCGCTCGGCTTATTGCCACTTGTTCTCAAGTGTTGTTCTTAACAGATACACAGAATGGTTTGGGCGCAGGAGGAGGCCATTCGGCCCATCGTGTCTGGAACAGCTTTCCAAATAAGCATTATGACTCAGTATCACTGTCCTTCATTTCCCCGCACCCTCGCACACGGTTAACACATTCTGGTCACCTATCTTTATGTCATCATAGAACATAGAACATAGAACATAGAACGATACAGCGCAGTACAGGCCCTTCGGCCCTCGATGTTGCACCGACATGGAAAAAAAAAACTAAAGGCCATCTAACCTACACTATGCCCTTATCATCCATATGCTTATCCAATAAATTTTTAAATGCCCTTAATGTTGGCGAGTTCACTACTGTTGCAGGTAGGGCATTCCACGGCCTCACCACTCTTTGCGTAAAAAACCCACCTCTGACCTCTGTCCTATATCTATTACCCCTCAATTTAAGGCTATGTCCCCTCGTGCTAGCCACCTCCATCCGCGGGAGAAGGCTCTCGCTGTCCACCCTATCTAACCCTCTGATCATTTTGTATGCCTCTATTAAGTCAAATCATCTTTCATCTTTAAAACTACCATCTCTAACCCTGAGGGAAGGATCTTGTGAATTGTTGGGATTTGGTGTGTCACTGTTCGATTCCACTTGGGCTTTCGAAATGCCGTGTGCTGGTTTGAGGCGTTCCTGCACAGCTTCATTCATGGCCGTGTTTGCGTTTAGGATTCCGAGGCTGTAAAATGGGTATTGATCGGAGCCAATTGGAAAGACAAAATATGACTTCATTAGGACGGAGGAAAATGAGGCAATAATTTTAAATAAGTGGAAAGCAAATTTTAAAGAGATGATTCTTTATTCAGAGGGTGATAAAGAACCGGAACAATCCATCAGTAAGGCCAGCCCAAGGCATTAGTCAGAGCTCAAATTGTAGTTCGATGCGGGGCTGGTGGAGGAACTACCGAAAGGCTTGAACGGCCATTTAGGTGACAATGGGGCTCAATTGGCAACGCCGTCACTTGTGAGTTGATCTCCTCCACTCCGAGTCTTGGGTACATTATGTAAGGTGGCAATGAGGTGCCATATTGGTTCAACGCTGAAGATATTGGGTGAAATTCTTTTGTTTGGGAGATTAAGGGCCCAATCCTCCGTCCACACTGCGCTGGAAAAGCGTCTCGCCGCAGTGCAGCGTGGATGTTAAAAGCAGGGATTTACCCGGCTCGCAACGCCTCGCGGGATTCAAGGCAATCTCGCATTCGGGCTGCGGGGGGTGTGGGGAGGGGGTGGTCGGGGATTCTTTTGGCAGCCTCGGAGATCGGGGGGTGGGGGTGCCATTTAAAAATCTCTCGCAACAACAGGGAGTTCCGGTGAGCTGAGCTACCCATTATAAAAAACAGGACTATGTGTGGACTCCCCCAATTCTCTGCCCAATTGCAGTTCGCGTTTTCTGCACCCTGAGGCGGGGTTCGTTCTTCAGATAACCTATTGAACTGTGGTCAAGTCTGCTGTTTGGTGTGGGTATTGTGCCATGACATGTTTGAATGGGGCCTTCCTTTCACACTGAATCAACGCCCTTTATCTCACATTTGTTTGTGGGATCGTGCTGTGTATGGACCGGCTGGCACATTTTCCTGTGTAACAGTTCCATGCCATCACTATCCATGAGTGCTCTTCCTGAGGATACCTCCTCGGCTCAATGGCTCGTCATCCCGAGCCGTATATTTTTGGCAGACGTTGTCAGTGGTGATTTACCAACGCCTTCCACCCTCAGGGGCTGGGCAGGGCAAGGAGGCAGGTCCCATGTCTACCGAGTGGAAATCAAACCCACCCTGTCGACATTATTCTGAACCACACGCGAGCCATCCAGCCAACCGCTCCCCCCGTTTAATAGGAGGAATCGGAGTCATTCGGAAAAAGGGGATGAGAAACATATCCGCCATGACTGAATGGTGGAGCGGTCTCGATGGGCCGAGTGGCCTAATTCTGCTTCTGTGTCTTCTGGTCTTAAAACAGTTACCGCACTTGCATTGATTAATTTGTCATGAAATATGTAAGTGTTTGAGAAGGATGGCAGACTGCCCATTTTATCTCGTAAGTAGCAACGGAAAACTATGCAGATTACCTCGAACCTGAAGCAATGTTACAATGTGGAGTGGCAATAAGTGACGGGAATCCCAGTTCTCAAAGTAGCTTGCCTGTCTTGTGACATGGTGCAGAACCCCAATACGTCCCCTGAATAAGCATTGCCAGGAGTTACGCAACTATTTCGGCTGGCCTTGTTACAAACATCAGCTTTCCACTGACATTGCCTGTCCCAATCAATTTCCACACTTTGCTCCCGGAGATGTCCATGTGTGGCACAACCCAATTATGCACGGTTCTTGGAAAAAAAAGCATTGAAGGATCTAAGTTAAGGACCCTGAAATTCGCCGCTGCCGAGGAGCCTTTATGATGACAGTCATTCAACGCCATTGTGTGGCTCTGTGCTAACCTGGCATTTGTTAACTTGACTGCTCCATAAGAAACTTCAACCAAGCAAGGAAAGCCATAAGCACTCATGACTTGTGAAATACATCGCCTGTGCGGGCTGATAGAGGCTGCCTAAATGGGTTTAAATCTTAACTACATGTAACTCTGCAGAAAGAAAGGATTGAGTGGTATAGGAGAAAAATATTTGGGACTGGATCAATCCGTCTTTCAGAAAGGTGTCCTTCTGGCTTCTCCCTGTTCTTAAAACATGGTGTATATTCGGATGGATTTTCGACCTGTCAGAATCCAGAAATTTGATGAACGTGGGAAAGCAGCCATGATCAGATTGAATGGAGGGGCAGGTTCGTGGGTCTGCGTTTAATCACGAGCAGAGGCAGAGGTGAGAGGCGAATGACTTTATTCCAAAGGAACGTGGCAAAGCTGGGGGAGGGGGGGAGCACAACCCACCCCAACCGGGACCCCCCGAAGTTGCCGGTCCCCTTCTGGGCCGGCTTCTGTCTGGAGAAATTAACCAGCCCCAGACTGGGGAGCTCGTAAACCAGGAGCCTCACAGGGAGATCACGCGGGTGGTCCCCTTTAGGGCCTCGTGGGGGTCACTCCTGTTCCTCTTCTTTCTCTTCTCGTGCCCACAGCATTGACTCAATGGCTAGCCCCTTCCCCTGTAAGTCAGGGGGCTGCGGTTTCAAGCCCTTACTCCAGAGTCGTCAGAGGAGGAGCCTCAGCTGACACACCAGTCAGTAACGGAGGAAGGCTGCACTGTCCGAGATGACGTTTCTCAGGTGAAAGATTAGAGCTTCCCTCCCAGGTGGACACGAATCACTCCACTGCACAATTTTGAAGAACAACAGAAGCATCTATCCAGTTATATGCCAGCTTCCTAAAGTCCTCTCCAACATTGACCAACGCCTCAGATGATCGGACTTGTAAATGCAGAGTTAACGTAAGCCTACTTGTGACACTCATAAAGATTATTATTACTACATTATAGTGTGTGAGAATTCATAGTCTGCAAATTGGCCACCATGTTTCCCACACTATAAGAGTGACTGTACTTCAAAGCATTTAATTGGCTTTCAAGCCCTTTGGGGAGTATCCGGAGGTTGGGTAGGATACTATGTACATGCAACTCTTACCCTCTAACACCTAACTTCCCATTTAATGCAAGGGGCATGAAGGCGGGAGGGTCTGAGGCTGGGAGGGAAGTGGTGGGGGCAATGATCTCAATCTTTACGAATTGTCCCATGTTGCCCACTATGGTCACACGGCATTCACAGGAGTGTACAACAAGTGAAATGAAAATCGTTTATTGTCACGAGTAGGCTTCAATGAAGTTACTGTGAAAAGCCCCTAGTCGCCACATTCCGGCGCCTGTCCGGGGAGGCTGGTACGGGAATCGAACCGTGCTGCTGGCCTGCTTGGTCTGCTTTAAAAGCCAGCGATTTAGCCTTGTGAGCTAAACCAGCCCCTGTCTGTTGTCTGTTGATAACGGACATTGCCTTAGGATGGATATGTCAGGGCGGTGTGGGGGCGGGGGGAAGGTTTCATTCATGGTAAAGGTGAAGAGAAGGTATAGTTGTTTCAGTGGACAGTACCTGGCTGCCCATCTTCGGTGGGGCTTTCGCTGTGGGTGGTGGCACTGTTCCACTGATCTCATGATGCCTTTTTTTGTTTGCAACACAAAATAGTTTTCTACAGAAATAGAAGTGCCGGAAGCATCCCTGTAACTGATCCCTGGATCCCCAATGTCAAGCATGCCTCTTAACGGTTAGATACATTCTGTATAAATAGCCAGAAGGGTGCCCATGGCTATCAGACAAACCTTCTGAACTTTGGTGCTGCGGGAGCAATTTCCTCAATCAATCAACTTCATCCAAAGTCTTTGGTAAGCCACCGCTTCCTTTCATCTGCATCTATCCAATTATGCCAGCTTTCTGAATGGTCCAACAGTCCCGGGTCCGGCCCTACTCCAACGCAGGAGGAGGTCCCATGGCACAGTGGTAGCTTCCCTACATCTGGACGAGAAGCTCCAGCTTCAAGACCAACGCCAAGACTTGCCGGCCACAGAAGGAGCGCTCATCGCACGGTTCGACGGGCTGATAATCAGCTGGGGAGTCCTTCAACCACTTCCCCCGCCGCCCACTATTCCCCAAAGTGAAACAAAAGGTGCGGGCGAAGATACACTTAAAAAAAAAGGACATTAAATGTCCTTTCCTCGCCAGAATTCACTTCATCCTCTGATCTCTTTGAGCTCCAAGCTCTTTTTCCTTTTGATCATCTTCTCCTCTTGTCCCAGGCGGTGAACACCACGATGGGCCATGAGTCATCACTCTGCAATAATCTTCACAGACAAAAAGAGACAGGTCAGCTTCATGACATTCAAATGCCTCTCTCATCTATTGCTACTCACCTCCACTAAATTGTTTCGTTCATCTCTATCATTACGTCGCAAAATTCAAACATTTTTTTTGCTAATTTTCTCCCATGGTCACCCCCAATGCTCTTTGATTCCTATTTCCGCAGCACATCTGCATGGATTCCGGGCACTCTTCAAATTCTGAATCGAGTGGTCGTTGTTCGGGGGGGCGAGATTCGGCAGGAAACACCGGAGGGCCATTCAACAGTGAGAAATGACCCAATCGAGCCTTCAGGCAATTGATCAATCAGGTCCTCAGTTAATGTCACTTTCCAGGAGGAGGGAACTAAATAGCCCAAATAGTCTGGAAGTTAGTTGTTAAGATAAGAATTGCATTTATATAGTACCCTTCCCAACCTCAGGATGTCCCAAAGGGCTTTCAGTCTCGCGGCACGGTGGCACAGTGGGTAGCACTGTTGCTTCACAGCACCAGGGACCCGGGTTCGATTCCCGGCTTGGGTCACCGTCTGTGCGGAGTTTGCACGTTCTCCCCGTGTCTGCGTGGGTTTCCTCCGGATGCTCTGGTTTCCTGCCTCAAGTCCTGAATGGTGCGCTGTTGGGTGAATTAGACATTCTGAATTCTCCCGCAGTGTACCCAAACAGACGCCGGAATGTGGCAACTAGGGGGTTTTCACAATAACTTCACTGCAGTGTTAATGTAAGTCGACTTGTGGCAATAATAAAGATTATATAAGAGCAAAAACTAGGAACAGGTAAACAATCAAAGCTGAGAGTCGTTCATACATGCCGTCAGCTCAGGAGTCTTTGATTCAGGGGTAGAGCTGGAGGGGATTAATTGCTACAAAACAAATTTGTACCTTTTCAGTGAACCGAGCTTGGAAATGATTGAAAACCATTGTCTCCTGTCACAATTCAGCATAAGCCTGCTTCAGCATTTCACACCAGCGGCACACAAATTTGCTGACATCCTGCGTTGCACATCCATGCTGAAATATATTGCAGAAAACAGCACCAAACGTGTAACGGTCCGGTCGTCACTCAACCGTGACAAGCCTTGCTTATGCTACAAATTCCAACTCGAAGTCATTCATACTGACCGACCGCCCAGCCTTGTGCACACTTTGAAATATGTATCTGACAGCTCCTGCAGATTGACCCTTCCACACACCGGATGATGGAGGTGTTCCCCGGTTCCAGTTGTATTGAGTGGGCATGGACACCTGTGTCCGTCCATCATCTAGACTGCTAAGTTAGGCAAAATTTCAGTCAACGCAGCGACAGCGGTGCGCTGGAGAAGCTGAAGCCATGTTAAGATCCCCCCCCCCGCTCCACCCCCAAAGTTTTTAGATTTTAATGGCTAAAGGGGTATAGGGAGAGAGCGAGAATATGGGGTTGAGATAGAGGATCAGCCATCATAGTGAATGTTGTATCAGGCTCGAAGGGCCCCCCCCTCCCCGGCCTGCTCCACTGCACCAAAGGGGCCAATCCTTGGGTGTCCACCGATAGACAATGAGAGCAGCAAGCTCCTCGACTGCGTTAGCATCAGAACTGGGCTATCCTATCCTCGTCTGACGTCACACAGAAGTTTTACAGAACCTCCAAATACCCCGAAAAATGTGGACTCTGCAACTTTCTCTGTTGTAAATCCAGCAACTGAAGATTCTCCCTCCGCCAATCCTGTTCAAGTGGACAGTATATGGCTTACCTCCGGGTACTCCGGTTTCCTCCCACAGTCCAAAGATGTGCAGGTTGGGTGGATTGGCCATGAAAAATTGCCCTTAGTGTCCAGAATTCTATGATTAACCTAGGACGAAAGTTTGGCACAACATCGTGGGCCGAAGGGCCAGTCCTGTGCTGTATTTCTCTATCTCTACCTCCGATGACTTACACAGTTTCAAAGGTTCCTGTTTCAAACAACATTCTAACTGCGTTCAATGAAAATTAATCACCCAAGGAAGTGCAATAGAATATGTTTTCTTCCAAAACCTCAAGCTGAAAATGTCCCCTCGCCTTTGCAGTCTGTCCTCCCAGTCAACAGAAAACACAGTAACCAGGGAAACAGCATGACTGTGTCCAACAGACTTAACCCATGGTCACGACTCACAAATGTCACCTGAATATCTTACGCCATGTCCCAAAGTTGTCCACTTCTGACAACCTGCGTTGTTTTCCAAGTCAGGAATGGAATTACTGAAAAGAAAGATGAGCGAGGAAATGGAAAACTGGTTTAATTCAATGCTGGACACGAGCCAGCGTGATTGCCTCTTAATCTTGGCATTGAACTGCATTCGAGTGCATGCTTCAAATTGGCAACCCAGAGAGACTGTGCCCAATTGGGCTTCATCACAAGAGTAGACAAAGGTGTTCATACTGGGTATTGGGGTGGGGGTAGGTGGGAGTGAGTGGGCTACTGGAGGAGTCCGTGGATCAAATTTTCCTGTCCTTCCTTCCTTTAAAAAAAAATATTTTTATTGAATTTTTACATTTTTAATAAAAATATTTTAATTGAATTTTTACATTAAAAAAAATGTTTTTTTTAAGTGGGTTCCCCATTGGCGTAGCCAGCAGACAGCCCAAATTGTCATTGACGCTGGTCCCGCTGCCGGCCAACTGTGAGCCACCTCTGTCACCGGAAAACACACCACGGGATGGGGGTCGTGACAGAAAATCCCACCCAGTGTCTTTACCCGAGTGGGCTTGGGAATAAATCTGTCTTAAAAGACAGGCTGGCTTTGGATTCATTCTTTGCTCATCAGAGACGCATCTGCTTTAACCTTGCCGTCTGCTACAAAATAAACAAGTCCAGTTTGAAAACGTTCAGCCAAATGGTCCTTTTGAAAAACTTTGGAATCATAGCGGTTTACAGTACCAAGGGAGGCCATTTGGCCTGTTGTGCCCGCTGAGGTCACAAGGTCCGTAGGCCCGTAGGTCCTCTGCTGAGGTAATCCAAAGCTAATTGTCACTCCTTGGGCTTCTTCTGGTTGCCTTATGTCTTCCTCTCGCTCAAATATTCAGCCAATTTTCCTTTGACGGACATAACCCGTCTCTCCCTCAAACACTGCTTGCTCCCTTTGGCAAAGCTCTGCGTTCTAACAGCTCACTGATCGCAAAACAAAACAGAAACATGAAGTACTGGAACATGAACAAACACACACAAAAAAAATGTGGACGCGTCTCAATCTGCAGCCCCAGGCAAAGGTTTGTCAGCATTCAAGTCAAAATCTCCAGTGAACATTTGGCAATAGCCCCGTTCTCAGTAGCGCAGCCAGCACACCAGCAGAATCCTTGTTATTCTTTGAGTAATGTTGCAAGATCACTCGCTTCCCCTAAAGACACAGCACTCGCTCTGCGCTGCAATTAGCACTTGGCCGAGATGTGGTCCATGTCGAGCTTGCTGATTCCAACCATCACAATTGGCCACCACAGCTCCAGGGTTGAGATAATGAGAAAACATTGCCGGCTGGGGTCCCTTTCGCTAATGCTCCAAACTGGACACGTGTGGACATGGGGTGAGGGCAGGGCCTGTGGCAGAGTGGGGAAGCCGATCAATGTTCCTTCTCTGGGATCACGCATAAAGGAACATCTAAAAGTCGCCACATGGGGAGACAATGGCATTGCGGCGATGTCACTGGATGAATAATCCAGGGGCTCTGGCTAAATGTTCTGGAAAAGTGCGTTCAATTCTCGCCAGTCAAACGTGGCTAGCAATGTGACTTCACAGTGCCAGGGTCCAAGATTTAATTCCCCGCTGGATGACTGTCTGTGCGGAGTCTGCACGTTCTCCCCGCGTGTGCATGGGTTTCCTCCGGTTTCCTCCCACAGTCCAAAGACGTGTAGGTTAGGTTGATTGGCCATGCTAAATTGCCCCTTAATGTCCAAAAAGGTTAGGAGGGGTCATTGGGTTATGGGGACAGGGTGGAAATGAGGGTGTAAGTGGGTTGGTGCAGATTCAATGGGCCAAATGGTCTCCTTCTGCACTGTATGTTCCATGTATCTATTAATACATCTTGACTATAAAGCTAGACCCTGGTGACCCTGACAACTATCATTGATTTCCTTCCTTGAGGGGTGGAAATCTGCCATCCTTCCCTGGTCTGGCCTACACATGACTCCAGGTCCACAGCATTGTGGCTGAGTATTAACGACCCACCGGAATGGCCTCACAAGCCACTCAGTTCAAGGGCAATTTGGGACGGTCAGCGAATTATGGCCCCCCTCACTCGGGGCAGTTCCCTGGGCCCAACCATCTTCAGCTACTTTATCCGTTCGCAATTCCTCAGAAACTGAAGCAGTCCAGGCCTGGGCTGACAAGGGCAGGTAACATTGGTGCCACACAAGTGCCAGGCTATGACCATCTCCAGCACCAGAGAATCTAGGTGTTACCACCCCCTCAGGGGCCAAGCTCTCTGTTGTATCCACTTCCCCTCCAAATCATGGAGTATGAACTCCAGTAATTGAGGTATGGAGCCTCCCCCCCTTTCTGAGAGGAGCTTCACGGCTTATAAACCCCAGTCTGGATGGGGTTATTCTGTTATTATCCAGCCTACTGAACGTTCCATGAAGTCTCTTCCTTCAGCTATTACACTAATCATTGTCCCTTAAAATTCAATGGTATTACCATTGCTGAATCCCCCACTATCACATCCTGGGAGGGAGGGGGGGGTGGGGGGGGGGGGGGGGGGGGGGCGTTACCATTGACCAGAAACTGAACAGACCAGCCATTTAAATATTGCCACCACAAGAGCAGGTCAGAGGCTGGGAATCATTCGGCAAGTAACTCACCTCCTGACTCTCAAAAGCCTGTCCACCAGCTAAAAGGCACAAATCAGATGGGTGATGGAACACTCTCCGCTCCAACAAGAGTCAAGAAGCTCGACACCATCCACGACAAAGGAGCCCTGCTGGCTTGGCACCCCACCCACAAACATTCACTCCCTCCACCACCAACGCACAGTGCCAGCCGTGTGTACAATCTATAAGATGCCCTGCAGGAACTCATCAAGGCTCCTTCGGCAGCACCTTCCAGACCCACGACCTCTCCCATCTAGAAGAACAAAGGCAGCAGTTACCAGGGAACCCCACCCCCTGGAAGTTCTCCTCCAAGTCACTCACTATCCTGACTTGGAAACATATCACCGTTCCTGCACTGTCGCTGATCCTGGACCTCCCTGCCTGACAGCACTGTGGGTGTGCCTTCACCACATGAAGAGCAATTAGGGATGGGCAATCATTGCTAACCTAACCAGTGATACCTAAATCCTGTGAATGTGTGTCTTGGAGGGGAACTTGTAGGTGGTGACGATTGAATGCATCTGATGCCCTTGTGGTCGAGTCTATTTGTCCCATCTCTCACTGCTTTCTGCTCTTCAACCAGCAGCGTGCTGCTCTCAATTTGGGAATAACATTCTGAATCTTCTTCTTGTACGACAGCCTGCGGTTTTACAAGTCAAAGTCCAAGTTGGATATCGATGTCGCAGCACTCTGCAGAGTGAGGTGGATTGACTTGATACCTGCGGCAAGCATTGTGTTGTGGAGGGCACATGTATTCACCATCTGACCTGGGCAACAGCGCCGGCCCTAGGGTTGCTGGCTCCCCGGGCAAGCTGAACTTCGGCGCCCTTCGGGCCGGGGGGGGGGGGGGGGGGGGCGAGGGGCCGAGGCCGAGGGGGGGGGCCGGGGGGGCGGACGGAGGGGGGGCGGCGGACGGAGGGGGGGTCGGGGGGGGGTCGGAGGTGGGGGCGGAAGGGGCCGCCCTGGGGGAGGGCGGCCACCGCGCATGCGCTGGTTGGCACCGGCCCAACTGCGCATGCGCGGGACCCGAGTCTCTGGCGCCCCCTAGCTCATGGCGCCCCGGGCGACTGCCCAAGTTGCCGGTACCTTGGGCCGGCCCTGCTGGGCAACTGCAGCCACACGCTGGGCGATACCTTTGACATCCCAATTTTTGGAGAAGGTGCGATGTCCTTGACCAGAGGGTGCGGATCCTGTGCAGTGTTTTCGAGGGAGCTCGCATCCCGGAAACATTACGACGGGAGCGCTCACCAAATATTTGTTGCATTGGCTTTGCGCCATCGCCGTGGCTTCTCCGTTTGTCCTTTTCGCGTGGCATTGCTCAAAGCGCCTGCGTGGCATCAGCCAGGTTCGTGTGATTTGAAATGAAATGTAAATCGCTTATTGTCACCAGTAACTTCAATGAAGTTACTGTGAAAAGCCCCTAGTCGCCACATTCGGTAAGTTCTGAAGGTCTTCGCAGGTCTGGCTTGCTCCGGGTTGCCTTCAACGCGGTCAAACCTTTTCAGCACTTTAGCGCACACCAGGAGGATGGGATATTGGATAAAATATTAAGATGGTTCGCTTCAGCCCAGAACCCATCCTACTAAAGTTCCGGAGCTCGATGATGAGGAATCAAGGGCTGAATTAGGTACGAACATGCTTTCCCAACAAAACACAGCCACGCCAGGATCATTTTGAGCCAGTTGACCTGTGAGGTTTCGTTTGCAAACTGCCAATCAGGCACACAGCAGTCGGAAAATCATGTACCGCCTTTTGGCAATTGTTCCAAATTTAATATTAATTGCTTTCCTCTTCCTGACATCTATTTGTCAATTTCTGAGGGGGCAGAGATGAATTCTAAATGTATTCACATGATAAAGTTTATTTAAACTACACGCGAGTAATTGCTTTGGATAAACAGCGAGATGTCCTGAAGTAATCTGGTGGTCCTACAGAGGGGGGGATGAAGCCCCCCCTCGGTGCTGGCAATTCATTTTCACAGACCAGTCATTCAACCTCCTGCAGAGGGAAGAAAACAGCTCTCTCCAACCAGTATTTCTGGACGCACTGACAACCCATTTAAAGGTACAGATAGGTTTCCCCTGCTGTGATGTACGAGGCAAATCCCACACTGTCTCATCCCAAGAGCTGCAACCAGTTGGAATCCAACCAATTTAAAGTATTTGATTTTTTTTCCTTGCAATCCTGCTGGCCAACCTGACTCAAGACTCACATGGTCGACTGCTGGGATTTACCATGCGAGCTCCATAAATATTTTGGTTTTATTCCAACCATCGCTCCTCCTTCCGTGAAGTTGCGGAATCTAACCCTGAACACCCCACCAGCCAAAAGTGCATCAATTTCCCTCACCTATGTATTGTGCAAAAGATGTTTGGACAATTGGATTAAAAATGCAGTGACCAATTTGAGGTTTCAACGCCTGGGTTTAGAATGTGTTTGTTTAAACACAATCCTGTTCTGCAGGGCCTGGGTAGTTTTAGCAGTCAGCAGGTGACATTGACCAAGGGGTGTGTTTTTCAGTCTGGGCTAATGCCTCGTGGTTTGCCTGGGAATGTCCCTGGGAGTTAAAGGGCTTTGCAGCTTGTAAAGAGAATTTTCTTTTTTTGTTAGCTTGGGGAGATGAGGTTGTTGCCGGGTGGAGCCAAGAAACGCAGAGAGACATTTTTTGAGAGGCTGCGGAGAGAGGCAGTTTTTGGAGTTGAAGCAGCCATTTGAAGACAGTCAGCCATAGTCTGAAGGGGTTCTATCAAGAGCCAGAATCTGTTCTATAACACATGTATTACTGCATTTAAACTGGTTTAAACTGGACTGAGAGCTGTATGTTTCTTTTCTTGTTGTTTAATGGGAAATTGTATTGTTGTGTTAAGGGATGATTGTAAGCTGTTCTTTATTGCGTGTGAAGTTAAAAAGTTCATATCGTATTGAGAATAAAGTTTTGTTTTGGAAATACCAAATCCCTATTTTTCATGCAATCACTCCTGTAGCGAATCGTTCTTTCCACACAGTCTTAAAATAAACTAAAATATTGGGGTTCCGATCCAGTCTCCGAGCCAATGTTGGGGTCTGGTCGGTCTGGGAACGTAATACCTGCTCCAATCCAGCTCGTCAATCATCTGCGAGTGTTTGGTGGGACGGTGTACAGACAGAGTTCTTTTACTCTGTATCTAATCTGTGGGGTACCCCCTGCCCTGGGACTGTTTGACATGACAGTGTTGAGGGAGCTTTACTTTGTGTCTAACCCTGCACTGTCCCTGCCTTGAGAGTGTTTATAGAACATAGAACAGTACAGCACAGAACAGGCCCTTCGGCCCTCAATGTTGTGCCGAGCCATGATCACCCTACTCAAACCCACATATCCACCCTGTACCCGTAACCCAACAACCCCCCCCTTAACCTTACTTTTATTAGGACACTACGGGCAATTTAGCATGGCCAATCCACCTAACCCGCACATCTTTGGACTGTGGGAGGAAACCGGAGCACCCGGAGGAAACCCACGCACACAGGGGGAGGACGTGCAGACTCCACACAGACAGTGACCCAGCCGGGAATCGAATCTGGGACCCTGGAGCTGTGAAGCATTTATGCTAACCACCATGCTACCGTGCTGTTTGATGGAGACAGTTTCGAGGGAGCTTTACTCTGTATCTAACCCCATGCTGCCCCACTCCTGAGAGTGTTTTAAGGGACAGTCTGACAGGAGCTATTTGTATCCAGCCCCCGCGCAGTACCTTCTCCGGAAATGTTTGGTGGGATGATGTCCAGGAAGCTTTACTCTGGATCTAACCTGTGCTGAGCATGTGCTGGGAGTGTTTGACAGGACAGTGTGGAGGGAGCTCTCGTTTGTCTCTAACCTGTACTGTACTTGGTCGAGACCTGTTCGACGAGACGGGTTGGAGAGAGTTTTACTCTGTACCTAACCCATGCTGTGTCTGTCTTGGGGTTGTTTGATGGCGTAGGTGGACGGGGCTTGCCTCTGTGTCTGAATTTTATCTGACTGTCCTTAACATAGAATCATAGAATTTACAGTGCAGAAGGAGGCCATTCAGCCCATCGAGTCTGCACCGGCTCTTGGAAAGAGCACCCTACCCAAGGTCAACACCTCCACCTTATCCCCATAACCCAGTAACCCCACCCAACACTAAGGGCAATTTTGGACACTAAGGGCAATTTAGCATGGCCAATCCACCTAACCTGCACATCTTTGGACTGTGGGAGGAAACCGGAGCACCTGGAGGAAACCCACGCACACACGGGGAGGATGTGCAGACTCCGCACAGACAGTAACCCAAGCCGGAATCGAACCTGGGACCCTGGAGCTGTGAAGCGATTGTGCTATCCACAAGGCTACATTGGGTGTTGGAAGCAGAAAAGGGTACCATTCGGAAGCACGGATATTCCTCACTTCCGAGAAGGCAGAAAGAAGCTTTGCGCATTAAACAAACACAAGCAGTTAACCTGGCAGTAACAGGAATCATCAAGTCCCTGGAACAAATATATCAAACCTGATCAGAGAATTCAAAAAGAAGTGGGACCGGGATTCAGTGGCTGTTCACTGGCTGCGGATTCCCTGCCCCCCACCCCCCTCCTACCCCCGCTCATGAGTTTGCCGGCGGCGTGGGGTGGTTTCAATGGTAAATCCCGTTGGCAAGCGGCAAGAGGAGCGAATCCCGGCACCCACGCGTCGCATACCGAATTCTCCGTCCTCACCAGCAGCGGGATCGACTCGCAACAGAGACACCAGTCCCCCATGATTAAATTGTTAAATGCACACCGGAAAAGAAAATTAGTGATGGACTGCGAAAACAAAACAGTCTCGGCAACGCTTCATCATTACCCGGCCTCTTAATTTATTTTCTTCTTTTGTAATCTATCAGCCTCATCCTTTTGTTGTCATCTCTCGGAGTGAGATTAATGAACTGACGCCAACTACTGCCAACTCCGTGGATACCTTTCGGGTTTGCGATAAGCATCCTCCGGAGGACAGAGATGCGAACCACGCCATATTCTTAAACTTTCAACTTCGAGAGCTGTCAGAGGGGGAAATATCACTCATTCTTACGCAGAGGGATGAAATTGAGAGCGCAGGAGTTGGAACGGCAGCACTCTCTCACACAGTCCAACACCGCTTGCTTGCTTCACTCAAGTGGCCTCCTTCCGCCCAGCTTTAGGCCGCGAACCACCACAGCCTGCAGGTGAGCCTTGCTTCGCCTTCCGCAAGTTAATCGGGGTTGTCAGAAGGCTTTGCCGTTTGAAGGAGCGAAGGAAGAACAAGCGTTTCCTGCCTCATGCCCGTGGTTTAAGATGACACGCCAACTGAGCACTCTTTGTTGGTGTCCCTCGGCTGCGGTCCACCCCCATCGCTCTTCCTCCTCGCCACGCCTTTGGAAGAGGAATCTGCCCCTCCCAGTTCACAGGAGCTCTCCCCCCCCCCCCTCCAGCAGTTTTCCATGTTATCAGAATCCAACCACGCCCTCCTCTGAATCACCATTGCTGGATACGCCTTGTCTTCTTCTCCCGCCTTTGTCAGCCCTGACGGGTGTCCTGCGTTGGCCACCTTCACTCAGGTCTCTCAACAAGAAAGAAAAGCCGAAATATCTTTCGCAAGGAGCTGCGGGTCTTTTAGCCTGAGCTCCGAAATTTAGCAGAAATATTAAAAGATAAATAAAACATCAGGCAACTGACTTGAATAATTCACAAAATCTATTTTATTTCGACGTGGATTCCTTGCAGCGCTGCCTCTTTGTTTAATAAAAGATGCTGCTTTTCGAGAATGTCACATTGCAAATGTATTTCTGGTCTTCAATACAAGTGTCCTGTGGGATGCGTGGCAATGGTGCTCAATCCTGGACTCATTTGACATCCGCTGAAAGCAACTGCTATACACGGGTGTCGGATGGTAATGAGGAGCAGGGACTTGGGCTCATTGTTTCCCTGTGGTCCGCCACGGGCTCCGTGACTAATTGCTGTACGATAGCTAGAGGACTGGCTGATCACAGGATGAGGAGCAAATCTGCTGTGTGCAGCTCAGCGTCATAGGCACAGGTCCTGACTGACTGAACCATTGGGACTGATAACACGGCACTTAAGACCACTGACCTCTCTGCCATGTTTTCGAATTAGGATCTGTTTAATCCCAAAGAGCAGTTTTTAGTGGGGTGGAGGACACAAAAGGTAAGGTCAAATTGGCATAGTCCCAGATGACCATAGGCTGCTTCCCCCTTTCAGGGGAGGGGGGGGGGGGAGAGATGACTGGTGACGGTTCAACCTGAGGATCACCATACCTCAGGCGAGGAGCAAGGTTGAGAAGAATAACCTCTTCAGCCTTAGAGAATATCCTCAGCCGGTGTGGGGAATTGAACCCGCGCTGCTGGCCTTGCTCTGCATCACGAACCAGCTATCCAGCCCACTGAGCTAAACCAGGCCCTGGGGGATGAAGGAATTGGCTTTGGAACGCACCTTGACTCGCTTGTTGGGCGTCTTTGAGTCTTTAACAATGCAGCATCCCTGCCTCACCCATGTTAAGACTTCAACCACCCAAGTTCAACTTGGATAAAAATGCTGCTGAAATTCCAGCTCAATATTAACGTAATCACTTGGCACTTTCACATTGTGCCCATGAACACCGGACCTTGAATCTCTGCTGGTGCTGAAATTGTCTCCGCTTGGGCTATGAGTCTGAGCACTGGGCTTTGGCAGGTCAGACCTGTGACATTATACAAATGTACAGCATGTGAAGAGTTAATGATATGTTACGCCTCGCCACTAGAGGCAGCAAAGGGGCAGTACTATAAATTGCACTGGCTCTGAAGCTAAGGGGAGGAGATTGGACAGGAGCTGACAAAGATAAGATTCATAGCGTAATTCAGAGTTAGTTAAGATATAATAGTTACAATTAGGAGTTAGATATAGTGTAAGTGAGTGTAGTTGAATTTTTGCATGTATGTTTGCTATTCAGAATAAGTGGTGAGCACAAATTTAGCAGTGTTAATAAAATTAGTTTAGTTCTTCAAGAGAGCTTTGTGTATCTTTGTGATCACTGTGCCTTCCGTTCTGGTAACCCATCACAAAGATCATCCACAGGACCCACAAACCTGGATTAACTCCCAGTTTGTCAACGCAAAGTTCTAAACCTCTTCGCTCCTGAAGGTGAGAACCCTGCTGGTGTCTGGATATTGTCACAGACGGAGGGAGGAGGGGAGGGGGGGGGGGGGGGGTCAATGCAAAATATCCTGCTTTCCCCTCTCTATACCCGTCCGGCAACAGAAAGGTGTTTTTTTTTATTCTAATGGCGGCACATTTTACCCAACCCTTTCTTTGCAAATATTCCAATCCTCTGTTAATAACTTGCACAGTAAGCTCGAGGCGAGAGGGAAATAAAACACACATACACACACACACAAACTTGAGGCAGGTTTCACAGCATTCACCCCATTTTGCACTCACACAATAAAAGGGGGAATAAGGAAAAGGGAGAGGGTTCAGACCATAATAAAATACGAGTCTCGGTTCTGCACGTGTCCTGAGTCCAGAATCACGAGTCAACTGGAGTGGTCCTTCCACGAGGTGATTGGCTGATTGTAGACTGCCCCCCACCCATCCAGACTGCCCCCACCGTCTTTCCAGAGTGAGGCTAGCACGATAGGAGCAGCCGTGTTGAATGAGTCAGCCGGGGATGGAGGCACAGGTTCCCAAGGTTCCAGGAGTTGGCAGGTCGGATGGGGGTCCGAGGTCTCTCTGCGGCCTAGCTTGACAGTGGTCAGTGGTGGTCGCCCAGAGTTCCGTTCACATTGGAGTCAAACAGGGAACTGACGGAGTGCAGTTCCAGTGGACGGTATCACCGTGCAGCTAGGAGGGGGTGGGAGGAATCACGTGACATCCCTCCTCGACCTTGGACACTGCATGTATGTTCCCAAGGCTGGGAATCTGGGTGTTTGATTGGAAGCGGCAGCTCTTCTGTTTATTTGGAGACACTGGCGTCGGGTTAACTCAGCCGCCGCTGTTTGTTGAAAGTTCGGCCTGATAATGCTTTGACCATTCGCACCGTTTGGTTTGGGTCAGTGCGATTCAATTCTTCAACCGTTCTGAGTTGACCGATCTCACCAGGTACTGTGTGGGGCCATTGATCCGGGTAGCGGGCAACAGCACAACGGCAGTCCTGGCAGGTGGTTCTGGGTGGGTGAGGCCACACAACACCATCAGGCTGTCATGAAACCTGCTGCCCTCGCGCTCTCAATGCCTGCAGACAAAGAACGGGCAAGATTTCAGCCGCATCTAAACCCTGTAGAATCTTCTGAAAGAGGCCGCGCCTTGAGGAGAGGCAGTGAAGAATTGTTGGGGTGGTGAGGGGTGGGAAGGAGGATCCCTTGGAGCCAGGAACTTAATATCCAATTTGTGGCCTGATTTAACAGTCATTAAACTCATTTCATACTGCTGCAACCTGGATTGTTGCTTTCACAATACGACCAACCCCATGTTGCCGTCATTAACCTCAGTAAATTCAACTCTCAGAAGAACACGCTTAATGCTATTGTAACCCACAGCAGCTCATATTAGCTGCTCACTAAATTGCTTTCCTTGTTCAAAAAAAATTCAGAGACGATGAATAATTCAAAGGCAGAGGCTGCGGAGAATGCATCTGACATGAAGTATTTGTGGCCTAATAACGTTTAATAAGGACAAAAATAAAATCAAACAGGTTGAGCAGAACAACAAGTTACAAATGCAAAGCAAGCAGCCCTTGGAATTTTATACTCAAGTTTATTTGCCCTCTCCATGCTGAAAGATATATTTATTTTTTGAATTCCTTCCGCTGCCACCGAGCGATAATTATGAAATAGGATAGCAGTCAGACTGACAAACAACCCCCCCCCCCCCCCAAGTCAAATTGCTGCCTGACTCACCTGATGGAGCTGAATCTACCTGGGTACAGTTCCACATTGTTACCTTGCTATGGTGAGTGTTGCTCACCTGTGTGCCAGACAGTGCCAGAAGAACCAATTAACGCCATTGTGAATTACACGGCGGCGGGAAAGTGCAAAGCATGAGGCAGAAGCATACCCTTCCGATTCTCAGCCCACCTCCAGCCACCGAGACACAATGGGCCAGATTCTCCGATCGGCGACGCCAACATCGCGTTCAGCTGGAGAATCCATTGTTCCGCTGGCATCGGTGGCGGCGCCGTTTTTCCGATGCTCCGCCCCCCTCAAAAGCGGTGTACTCTTGGTCAAATGCTGGGGGGGGGGGGGGGGAAACGAGTGGGGGGTGGCGAGGGGGGGCAGTTTCTGGCAGGCCAGGTCCTCACGCGGCCGGCGCCATGTTGTACGACGCGGCCGCCGCATGCTGCCGCTGTGCGCCTGCACGGCCATGGACCCGGCCATTCTCTGGCCGTATCCGCAGGTAAAGCTGGGGGTTTTATGTGGCACAGCTGCTAGCCCCCCCACCGGGCAGAGCATCGGTGCGGATGCGGCACCAGCTTTGTGGTCATAGGACCAGAACGATCCTGTGGACAAAGCCGGCCAAGGTATCTCGAATGCAATTTCAAATTGAACCATAATTATGGGACAAAGGGGGTTCAAATCGTTTTGCACTGGTGTCCATAACCACCTCAACTTCAAATTCATTCTCATGTTCTAATCCCTGCACATGCCTCATCCTTCGCTACCTCTTGTCACCATCTCCAGAGCAACAAACCCATGAGCTCTGTGTTCCTCTGTGAGCGCCCCCTCACCTCCGCCATCGTGCTTCCCCAATCTTCTGCACGCCACCGACAGTGGCATCCCGTCATCAAGGCCCCAGCAATTTACCTCCCCCAAACTCATTGCCCCTCAACAACACCGCCCTCCCCAGCATTTGACCAAGAGTTTGAGTGCCTCCTTCTTTTGCCCAGTGACAATTTCTTGCCTTCTCATCGCTTCTGCGAAGGACCTTGGGGGCATTTCACGAGATTCAAGGTGAGATTAAAGACGAATGCGAGTTCTTGGAGAATTGTTCAAAATCGTTCGAACGCGGTGATTGGAGCTGGCGTTGGTGAAACAACTGGATGGGAAGATCGCAGAATGAAATCCTGGCTCAAAAGACCGTGGGCAGGATTTCTTGACGGCATTGGGGTGGCCATAGAGAAACCCCATTGGCCAGCTGCCGGGACCCAGCTGCCGATGGGAGCACGCCGTGTCAGAAAACGTGTCTTGTGGGACGGAGAATCCCGCCGTGTAACGTTTACTTTTTTTAAAAAAAATGCTGAGGAACAGAGTCGCAGCATCGCTAATTAGTTTTCACAACCAAAATAAATGATCAAACATGAAAAACTGGATTATTGTACACTATTCCTTTACTCCCCTTCGCTTAAATATACACAGATTTTAAGGTTAATACGGATTACAAAGTGCCTCAAACTCCAGTCGTCTCATTAAGACCCAGTCCCTGCTAAGCACACAGATTGGCCCTGGTCAAATACACACACTCTGAACCCAAGTCAGTGTCTGTGGATTTCCTCAGAACCCCCACAGATAATAATGATAATCTTTATTGTCACAAGTAGGCTTACATTAACACTATAATGAGGTTACTTTGAAAAGCCCCTACATGAGAGTTTCCAAACTCCAGTCCCAGAAACATGCTTTAAAATCTTCTCTTAAAACTTTCCCTTGGTGGTTTGCATTCCAAAGTCCAGTTTTACAAATTACTCTTTTAAACAAAACTTCCGTTCTACTTTTAGCAGCAAATCCAGTCCAGAATGTTACCACCACCTTTAGGATTGCTTTGTCTTTACTGCTTTACAATCCTGTTCACAATTGCTTTAACTCTCAATTCCCAGACTGTATTAAAATGACACCAGATGTTTGAAGTACCTCTGAAATCTGGCGCCTCACTTTAAATCTGGTTGCTGCAATTGTCTCTTCAACTCAGAACGTTTTGTTTACTCTTATGAACAATCCCTTTGTCTCTGTCCTCTTAAATTTAGTTGTCTTGAGAACTTTCTGCTCTAATTCCCTGGTTATCTGAACTGTAACTTATTCTTTAGCAACCTTGCATCTTTGCCCTGTTCAGCTTCTCCTGGCAGAGTTGAGAGAGGCTCACTTCCGTGTCTTGTCTCCAACCGCCAACAAATTCAACTGAGGCTAAAACTTAAAAGCTTGCTTTATCCTTACAGGTGGCTCCTGTTGCTCAGCAACCCCGGCTAGAACATAGAACATAGAACAGTACAGCACAGAACAGGCCCTTCGGCTAGTTCTGCTTATTCTTCACATGGTAACCCTCTCTAAGTACAATGGAGTCACAGTTGGAACTCAAACAGCCCCCACGCTTCCAAACAACCTAACGGTAGGTTTTACCCTCCCAGCTACAGAAACATTAAATTAAACACACTTCAAAATTTACCCTATTTCTAAATGTTTACCAGTGCAATAAAACAACCTTTGTTCTCCTAACAGGTGGCCGAGAAAATCTGACGAATCTGGCTGAAGGACAGGGCTAAAATGAACTGAATCACCTTCACCACCTCGGTCCATTTTGTAATCACAGGCAAATACAGGAAGCGGAACAGGCAAACCAGCCCTTTGGCCCTATTCCATCATGGCTGATTTTTACCTCAACCCTGTTTACCACCTTTGCCCCACACCCCAGTGCCCTCACCTGATAGAAATTGGAGGTATGATACGGCCTTTGCATTTGGATAAAACTGCCTTGTTGCTCCTGTTTCTGACCTGCAGATTCCTTGTAAAAAATCTTCTCGTCATTCCGACTAAAAATACCTTGTAAAAATACCTGTCAAAATTCTTAGAATTAGAATTAGAACAGTACAGCACAGAACAGGCCCTTCGGCCCTCGATGTTGTGCCGAGCAATGATCACCCCACTCAAGCCCACGTATACCTATCCCAGTAACCCAACAACCCCCATTAACCTTATTTTTTAGGACACTAAGAGCAATTTAGCACGGCCAATCCACCTAACCTGCACATCTTTGGACTGTGGGAGGAAACCGGAGCACCCGGAGGAAACCCACGCACACAGGGGGAGGACGTGCAGACTCCGCACAGACAGTGACCCAGCCGGGAATCGAACCTGGGACCCTGGAGCTGTGAAGCATTTATGCTAACCACCATGCTACCACGCTGCCCTTGCTCAAACTAAACAAACAGCTATTTTGTTTTGCCCAGGACGAGCAAACCAGCGCGCTGAAATCGGGCAGCAGAAGAAGTCTGGAAAAATGCTCTCACAGCTACTCGCAGTCCATCCCAGATTCGGCCCTCCATTCCACTTGGTCACGGAGGCAGGGTTTCCTCTGGGTGGGTTTGGCAGGGGCTGAGGATATGAATTTGGACATCAGGCGGCATTCCTGCCTCTGAGTCAGGGGTGTGTGGGTTCAAATCTCATCCGGACCCCTATATCTAGGCTGACATTTCGGTGCGATGCTGGTGAGGTGCTACCCAGGGAGTCGGAGAAAGCAGGAATCAGCAACGTTCCAGTGAAGCCCAGCGCAAACTGGAGGGAACATCACCTCACCGTGTCAACCTTCCGGACTTAGCATTGAGTTCAACGGCCTCCGACGGTGAACTCTTTCTTCCACCTTCACCCCATTTTTATCTCTATCAACCTATTCTCATTCCTTCCATCAAACGGTTTTCCCCTCACCGCTGTCTCCCCCCCCCCCCCCCCCCCCCCAGCCCACTCGGGCAATCTGTATCCTGCTCCTTGTCCTTTGACACGCTGCTTACCCCTCTCCTGCCATGAACACATTCTGATCCCTGAATGTGCCACAATCAGCACCCTTCTTAGCCTTGATCACCTCCCTTTGTCTCTCTGTCCGCAACATCTTTGTCAATCTCCACCCATCGCCCGCCCTCTATCCTGCCCCACCGCTCCGCACCCCCAACAACAGTATCAATCTGTTTTTGTTTCAGATTCCAGCATCCTGCAGTAGTTCGCTTTGAACCAACGCGCAGAGAAGGCTTCATCCTCTCCAGCACAAAGGAATCCGAGAGAGAGAGAGAATAAAATGTGCGTCAATTATAAAAGCTCTGAAGTGCAAGCATTAAATTCTAAAATAGGTCCTGCTGGCTTTTGCAAATATATTCAAAGCCAATTAACACAAATCAATGTCACATGGTTAGCAGAAGAGCAGGGAAAACATTTCATTCATGACAAGTCTAACTGACGAACGTTAGACACATTTCCTGTGCCGCGGGATTGTGCTCCAAGTTGAACGATCATACCAGACATCCCGGCTTGAGGCACGAGGAGGCCATTTGGCCATTCAAGCCTGATCTGTCATTCAGTAAGATCAGGGCTGACCTGGTTGTAAACTCAAACCCCACAGACCTGCTTACCCCCCTGCCCCCCCCCCCCCCCCCCGATACACTTTCACTCCCTCGTCGGCGGTACAAGCATGGGGATACGTAACTTGTGAGGCCTCACTGGAAAAGAGCAAGCGTCATTTGCAGTCGCGACTCACACAAGGAAAGCTGTGGCGCTCCCAAATAAGCTACCTGGCGAGATATACAAGAGGCACCTTGAGAGCGCAAAGTACAACTTCGAGGCCCCTTCCACTGCACCAAGCCCTTTAACACCTTAAAACGGGGGGGGACACAGGTCAGCATGATTGGTTCTTGGGCTCGTGATGTTGAATGCGGAATGGGAATCTCGTTTACCCAGCATTCACAGAGACAGAGAAATGGCTCCTCTGGGATTAAACGGTCACATGGCTATGTGGCAGACGGACATACATCAATTTTCCTTCCACTGTGGATGGCGGGTGAAGAACTTCCCATCACAAGTGAGAACTAAACACTGCAGACAATGACCATCTTGAAAATGAGACCACCCGCACAGTCGATAAAACTGACAGTAAGGTAACTTACTACCCTCCAATTCCCATCAGCTGATACATGGTTGAGAAGCTTCAAAGGCATCTAGCCTTTCCCCAATTGTCCTCTTGGAACTGACCGTGCCAGCACCATCTTTGGGAGGAATATCCTGTCTCCCTGATCTTTGATACAGGTTTCCGTTTGCTCCCTCAGGCCTGGCTGGGCCTCCACAGGTGGTGGTCACTCATCACCATCTCTCGCACGCAGGGTGATCAACCCTTGCGGAGAAAATTAAGGGCCAGGTAAGGTATGACGGTCCTGCAAAATAAGGGACTGTCAGACACCCTTCCCTTTTTATGGGAACATTTGAAACAGGAAGAGTTTATCGGGCCCTCGTGACCGTGTCTTGACAACTTGACTGATCGGCCTTCCATAAGGTGCATTCCACCTTCGCACTCTCTCATTTTCACCACAATCTCCTCTTGCGGACCTTATAAAATGCCTTCTGAAAGTCCCTGAAGGTTAGACCCATGGACAATCCTCCTTATTTAGTAGCTTCCTCGAAAAATCTAATCTTTAATGAGGAGAAACTGGCTCCCTCTGATCAATTAACCTTTCCCTCTGAAGTCCCATTACTTTCTCCAGTGGCGTTTTGTTACTTCCGCTGATTTCAACATGTTTCTTTTGAGGTTTGTTTTCAGTTTCTCTCTGTGTCCGGACTCTTCCCCTCTTCCTCTACCACTTGTTTACCAACTCTACCATGACCTCGTTGTTTGTTACATTAGCTTTTATGAACCTTTGCTATTTTTCCCTCAAGCGGTGCCATGCAATAAAACCCCCAGTTATCTGGTCATTATCACATCAGCTGCCTAGTTTAATAATCTTTATTGTCAGACGTAGGCTTACATTAACACTGCAACAAGGTTACTGTGAAAATCCTCTCGTCGCCACACTGTTCGTGTACACAGAGGGAGAATTCAGAATGTCCAATCCACCTAACAGCAAGTCTTTCGGGACTTGTGGGAGGAAACCGGAGCACCCGGAGGAAACCCACGCAGACACGGGGAGAACGTGCAGACTCCGCACAGACAGTGACCCAAGCCGGGAAATGAACCCGGGTCCTCGGCGCTGTGAAGCAACAGAGATAACCACTATGCTACCGTGCTGCCCTTGTCCACATTGTGCATTTTACTTGTTCATGTGGAATGTGAGCTCGGCTGCCTTAGCCAGCAATTGTTGCCCACTCCCAATTGCCCTCAAGAAGGTGCAAATGAACTGTTTGTAAGTAATCACCCGGGGATCTGGCCCCCATTCCTCCTCACAAGGTATTGGGTCTGGGGCATTCCTTAAACATCAAACGGCGGTCTGTCTCGGTTGGCATTTCCCTGCATCTCTTGGGTGTAATCTGTTGTTGAAATGTGGAATCTCTGTTAGTTTGGCACAAGAGGAACCACCCCCCCCCCCACCCCTCCAGACCCCACTGCATATAAAACCCTCTCAGGTCGGATGTTTGCTGGGGCTGTGAGATGCTTGGGGCAGCTTGAGGTTGCAAAAGGTGCTGGATGGAATTCGTGCCTCTGCTGTCGGCGCCCACGTTAGGAACACTGCCTTGTCAAATTAAATCACTGCAGCCGCAGTTGCATCAAGTATGATGAGCTGCTGAATAAAAGTCCATGTTTTATTCACACGGAAACCTGCCTAAAATAGCCCCCAGTGGGCCAGACAATAAAGCAAGAGAAATAGGTCCCTTTTTAATCACAAAACTGTGGCCCGAATTTGGCTCGACAGCAGTGCGGGTTCTGCTTTAGATGGTGGCTCTCTGCAGAATCCCCATTCTTGATTGCTTCTTCCAGGCTTCGCAATGAGCAACTTTCATCAGCTTTGCTGCTACACCCTGCAGTTAATGCAGACTTCTTTGCTCTCCGCAGAGTTTAAAACAAAGCTGTTAATTTTCTTTGCACCGTGTACTTTTGGGGACACCGCCAGTAGCAGATCATCAACTTTCCGTCCTGAGCGAAACGTGAATAAATGACTGTCAGATGTCAGTCTCTGAAGCAACAAGGTTTTTCCCTCCCTCGGGAGTGACAGCAGGGCGGGTTCAGGCAGTCTCCAGCCCTGTCACAATTGGCTGCTGCTATCCCACTCGAGAATCTGTGCCCATGCAGGGGGGAAGTGGTTTTGAGGGTACGGCGGAGGCATGTTGCTGGCGCCGGAGAGGAGAGGGCGAAATTTGTTCCGTGTCCCTTCAGTCCGGCCGCTCTTCCTGCTCCGAGGTCGCTGATGATCAACTCCCGCCCATTCCCATCCTCCAGCCGATTGCCAATAAAACCGTGGCAACGCTGTCCAATCCGTGAACAACCTCATTGCCGACTCTGTTTCTGGTGAGGCCCATGTGACCCGTACGCCTCAGAAAACCCTCGTCCTCACCTTCAAGTCCCTCTGCGGCCTCGCCTCCTCCAACCCCTGCCTTCTCCTCCAGCGATGCACACGCACAGACCCTCCAGCAACACCTTCCATCTACTTCACTGCCTCTCTGCTCCAGCCTTAGCAACCTGCAGCTGGTGTATTCACTCAGATTGGCTCCAGTGCAGCACCTTTGCCTGGTCTCCTCCTCCCCAGCTACCAAATCAAATATAGTCTCTCTTCCTGCTCCTGGTCGATCAATAACCACCTTTTCAAAATGTTCTGAGAGAACATTATAGGGCAGCAGGGTAGCATGGTGGTTAGCATAAATGCTTCACAGCTCCAGGGTCCCAGGTTCGATTCCCGGCTGGGTCACTGTCTGTGTGGAGTCTGCACGTCCTCCCCCTGTGTGCGTGGGTTTCCTCCGGGTGCTCCGGTTTCCTCCCACAGTCCAAAGATGTGCGGGTTAGGTGGATTGGCCATGCTAAATTGCCCGTAGTGTCCTAATTAGTAAGGTTAAGGGGGGGGGGGGGTTGTTGGGTTACGGGTATAGGGCGGATATGTGGGTTTGAGTGGGGTGATCATGGCTCGGCACAACATTGAGGGCCGAAGGGCCTGTTCTGTGCTGTACTGTTCTATGTTCTAACTCTCTGTCCTTGGGGTTGTTGTTATGATGGTGTCTCACGGGTTGACTCAGGAAGTCGAGGGTTCTGTGGCCCCATGCACGTTTCACGTGTTTGGAGTCAATGATGGTAGAGGCTCCAAGTTTGCTCCGTCACATGACTGACCTTCCCACTACTCTTACCGCCTGCCACTGGTGTGTGTTTTTGAAGGATTGACAGGTTGATGCGTAACCTGTTTGGCCACATCATGTGGCCATTTAAACCCACAGCTTCTGGCTCAGAGACCCTCCCTTGTCTATGGGATGCATTGCAACCTTGCCAGTGGATTGTTGATCTCAGAAAGGAGTATTGCTTGATGTCAAGATTATTAATAATAATAATAATAGGGCAACACAGTGGGTTAGCCCTGTTGCCTCAAGGCGCCGAGGTCCCAGGTTCGATCCCGGCTCTGGGTCAATGTCCGTGTGGAGTTTGCACATTCTCCCTGTGTTTGCATGGATCTGACCCCCACAACCCAAAGATGTGCAGGGTAGGTGGATTGGCCACGCTAAATTGCCCCTTAATTGGAAAAAATGAATTGGGTACTCTAAATTTATTAATAATAATAATAACTTATTATCACAAGTAGGCTTCAATGAAGTCACTGTGAAACGCCCCTAGTCGCCACATTCCGGCACCTGTTCAGGGAGGCCGGTATGGGAATTGAACCGTGCTCCTGCCTTGTTCTGCATTACAAGCCAGCTGTTTAGCCCACTATGCTAAATCATATTAGGTGTCCAAATTAAAAACTGATCGATTCTCCAGCATATGGTATCCCCAGTAAGAAAATGAAACCGGACTACCTCCATAAATACTGCCACGACAAGAACAGATGGGTCTTCTGTGGTGAGTTTGGTCAGATAAAGGAAAAATTGCCATAGTCCCAGCGGACCATTGGCTACTTTCCCCCTTGAGGGGGAGGCGCAGGTTTGAGAAGACATGAATAACCTCTGCTGGATCGGGAATTGAACCCGTGCTCCTTGCCCTTGTTCTGCATCAAAATCCAGCTGCCTAACCCACTGAGCTAAACCACTCAGCTTCTGAATCCCCAAAGCAACGAGTCTTCAATTGCCCGGCTGAGCGCGGCTCCGACAATCAGGAAGCTCAATGCCCTCCGAGACCCAACAGCCCCCTTGATTGGCACCCCCGCCACCATCTTAAACATTCACTCCCTCCACTTCCGATGCACAACAGTAACAGTGTGTACCATCAACCGTCCAGTAGCTGCTCAAAACTTCCTCTCGATGGCAACGTCCAAACCCACAAGGGCAAGGCCAACTGACGCATGGGGCAACACACCCCTTTGCAAGTTCCCCCACCCCAGTGCGCACACCTGCCTGACTTGGAAGTCCACTGCCGTTCCTTCACCCTCGTTGAGCCAAAACCTTGGAACTCCCTTCTTAACGACACCGTGGGTGGTCCTCTAACAGGCGGGCTGCAGACGGTTCAAGAAGACGGCTCACCAGCGCCTCCTCAAGGTCAACGAGGGACGGGCGGCGAATGTTGGCCTGGCCAGCAATGCCCACGTCCAGTGAATTAAAAACTAATTAAAACAAAACCCAAAGCCGTCATCCTGATGAAAGCAAAGTCAACCGAGAAATGAGAGCCCACAGCTTGTCCCAGAACCTGTTAATAATAATTTAATCAGATATTCAGGCCCTCAATTCCACAGCTAATGGGTTCAGTGAAAGCCTGGCTCCAAGTGTTAATTTGATCACAGCAGGCCTTCGTTTCTTCAGATGGAACCATTGCAATTAAATTACATGGAAAATTTCCCTAAGAAGTCAAAGGAGCTGGTAATTCTTCCAGAGGATGCAGGAATATAATCTGGCAAGTTTAAAGATGATTAAAAATTATTAAAAATTATTTCTCAAAGCTGGTGTTGTGTGAGTCAGACGGGGCTGCATGGAATCCCAATAGGAATATCAAAAACAGCCTCGCAAACCTGCATTGCCCGTGTTCCGATTTGTAAACAAAGCATTGCTATTCCGACCAATTCCGTCAAAATCTGTTTGAAGTCGGGAGTCCGGTCGCAAAAGATCATGGCCTCTGTTAGGGAGCCTTCCCTTCCCATTTTCTCCCATTTGGATAAAAAAATGAAAATCACTCATTGTCACAAGTAGGCTTCAAATGAAGTTACTGTGAAAAGCCCCTAGTCGCCACATTCCGGCGCCTGTTCAGGGAAGCTGTTACGGGAATTGAACCGTGCTGCTGGCCTGCCTTAGTCTGCTTTCAAAGCCAGCGATTTAGCCCTGTGCTAAGATGCACACGCACACATACGGGACACCCTCATCCACGTGCCCAGCCTTCAAAAGTGAGCCCAGAATGAATACAATGCAAAGAGTTTTGAGTTGCACCATCCCATCTCAGGTGGGTTCAGCACAGATTGGATTAAGAGTAAAGCTCTCTTAGATACTGCCTTTCAAATTGCACCCTGTCCAGGTAGAGCACAGGTGAGACACAGAGTAACGCAACCTGGACACTATCCCGTCAAATACTCTCACGATAGGCGCAGAACAGGGTTAGGTACAGAGTAAAGTTCCCTCTACACTGTCCCTTGAAATACTCCCAGGGCAGGTACAGCACTGCGTTAAGCACAGAGTAATGATCTCTCTTTCCAGCCCTTCAAACACTCCCAGTGCAGGTTCCTTTTGAGATATATCTTTAAAGTGCGTATCTGGACCTGATGTCCAGTGGATGAGGCAGCATATGATTCAATGTGTAGATAGAACAGAGCTGCAGTCCCATAGATGTGTTCTGTGCCACTTCCCAGTGACCACTGTATGTTTATGGCCTCACCATCACATAAAGACCATTCAGTATTGTTCTTCCAATCCTTGTTGTACGATTGCACGAATCAAAAATACGCAACAGGTCCAACATGCATTAGATATCGAGCAAAGCACCACCTGTACTGTGCCATCAAACACTCTCAGGGCAGGTGCAGCGTGGATTATATTCAAAGTAAAGCTCCCACTGCAATTTCTCATCAAACGCTGTGAGTTCTGATCAAACAACAGTTCCATGCAGAGTTACACTCTCCTGAAAACGCTGCCTCAGACATCTCCAGGTGAGATGCAGATTCGAGCGCTCCGAGTTCCCTGGTGCCCAAGTCCTTTGCGAGCAGCAGATTACCTTCAAACCTACGTTCCTGCCAACTTGCACATCTTGCCGGCTGCTGACACAAACAGGTCTTGGTGCTCTGTTGATGAGGCATCAGCTCCGAAAATGATGAACCCCCGGGGTCGCTTGAATCCAAAAGTGGCGATTTGTATTTACACCGCAACTTTTTTAAAAATAAATTTAGAGTACCCAATTTATTTTTTCCAATTAAGGGGCAATTTAGCATGGCCAATCCACCCAGCTTGCACATTTTTGGGTTGTGGGGGCGAAACCCACGCAAACACGGGGAGAACGTGCAAGCCCCACACGGACAGTGACCCATAGCAGGGATCGAACCTGGGAACTCAGCACCGTGAGGCCGCAGTGCTAACCCACTGCGTTACCGTGCTGCCCTTACACCACACCTTTACACAGCGCAAATAAAATTCCCACGGCACTGGATACGGGCAGGACCAAACAAAACTCAACATCGAGCCAGCCACGCGAGGAGATCTTGGGACTTGATCACAAGAGACAGGTTTGATGGAGTGTCCTGAAGGAGGAGGGGCGGGTAGGGAGACTCATGGAGAGCGTTCTGAACTGGGACGGTGGGGGCGCGGGGGAGGGGGGGGATAACAGGAAAGGACAAGAGGCTGCCCAAAGCTATTTCACAAAGGACCCTCGCAACCAGCGTGTTGCTTTTTCCCACATCGGCGTGGGCTGCATTTGATCCCAGATGGAGCGGAATTATGAGACCAGGGGAACGGTAAACTTTCTGAGCTAGCAATAGAATTCAGTCTATAAATCTGGAATATAAAAGCTTGTCTCGTTGAAGTTCCATCGATAGTTGCAAAAACCCATCTGGTTTACTAATGCCCCTTTCGTGAAGGAAATCTGCCGTCCTTACCCGGTCTGTCCTGCATGTGACTCCATGCCCCACAGCAGCGCGGTTGAATCTTTACTGCACCCTCTGGAAAGTCTGAGCAAAGTCAAGGATGGCACCTTTGTTTGGTGAAGTCTGAAGCCCATGAAAGTACAAAGTGAAGTCTGACACACTGCACCATCGCGCTCGCTCTGGCATTTGCTTTGATAAATTGCTCGGGAACAATATTAAGAACGTGGTTGATTTCTGATGCCCTTGTTTACCCTCCATGATGCACTGGGACCGCGCAAACATGATGCCATGGCTGGGAGGGAGTGTCTTAGCGCTGTGTTCGCGCGTAACTCCAACGGGGAAAAAGAAAACACACGCGGCATTTGTTAAACAGAGTTCATAACTCTGTTAGGTGGATTGGCCATGATAAATTGCCCTTAGTGTCGGGTGGGGTTACTGGGTTATGCGGATAGGGTGGAGGTGTTGACCTTGGGTAGGGTGCTCTTTACAAGAGCCGGTGCAGACTCGATGGGCCGAATGGTCTCCTTCTGCACTGTAAATTCTATGAAATAACTCAATCATTTACAAGGCAAATCATTTCATACCTGAACTTATGTTGTGCCTTTCAATAATGAAAGATGCAGATCATCATTCCAACAGCAATTTCACGACTCTTACACAGACTGCACAATCTACCAGCTGTGCTAACAAAGCGGCTCCTCAGCTCCATCGCCATATTTCCAGGGCCATCCCCTCCGCTCGAGCGGAGACGGCCGGCAAGTTTTCTTTTTAACTCTAAGTGAGCAGCGCGGCTGAGCTCAATCCTGTCCTTAACCCTAGCTTCACTAATGCCCACCTCACAGCATGAGTCACTGGGTTAGAACCACAGGGTATGGCGGCCACTTCCTCTCACCCAGTCAGCAGAAACCTTGGTTCGATTACTGCAGAAAAGATAAGACATGTTGCTGAAGTTTGCACTCGGGACAAATGCAAGAATGCCAAATTTCAAATAAGCTCAACAATTTATATTGCGGGAGAAATCTGTCGAGATCATTTAAAATTTGGCATTCTTGCATTTGTCCCAATCAGAGCAAGATGAAAGGCTTTGGGCAACATGACTGTCTTTCCAGCAATATTCAAGTTGCCGACGAACAAGAAACTGCTATTCCTTTCTGCCTCTTGTGCTTATCCCCTGAGGTCCACTGACGCTCTTTCGTCCTCCTTACGTGTACAAGGCCAGCAGTGGCAGCTTCTACCGACGTCCCGTCTGCGATCAGTCGGTTCGTAAGGGGGCGAACCTTACACTTTCCCAGCCTGGACCATCCACTCCCGCGCCAGGGATTTCACCTCTGCGCGGGGAATCGCACCCACTCCTGGAACCAACAGCACCGTCCCTCAGCACGTGACTCTTTGATCAGCCTCAAGTTGCTGCACATCCAACATTGTGACTAGTTGTGGGGATATTTATATCAGTTGGGCAAGTGCCAAAGCTTGCACCAAGCTGTAACACTAGCTCATTCACTCATGTCTGCCTGAAGATGGTCTGGCTGCAATTTTGTGATGAAGCAGTTGGAAATCAGCCAGGTTCAGCTCACTTAAATCATGTTCAGTTATTGTCCAGCAAGATGCTGGATAACCTCATTAAAAAAAACGAATCAATCCTCCACCCCCTCTCACAATCACCCATAATCACCGGGGTCTTTGGGGATGGTTTATCTCATGTTGCTCACTACTATTCACCCCCTGCCCTCCTAAAGCTTTATCTCCTTGCTGTGATCTGGTTTCAGGAGGCCAGCTCTCCCAGATTCCTTGGCTCAATGTCCACAAGGATTGGCCTCTCGGATTGCTCACCAAACGGCAATCAAGAGTGAAGAAGAAAGCTTGCATTTCCCAGGCCCCTTGCGTGACCTCAGGATGCCTGAGGTGCTTCAGGGCCAACTTTGTACTCGAGTCCCTGGAGTGGGAAGCAAAGTCACACAGCAGCAAATTTGCAAACAGCGGGTTATGAGAAACTGCAACCAGGTTATGTGTTACGAATAGTCCTTTGGTCGGACAGAACTTGCGTCTTACTGAAAAAAGGAACTTTTCTTTGGCGAAGCTTTTGGAGACTTGTCGATTTACCGGACAATTCGCAAGAATCCCAAATGTAAAGGGAACAAAAATCTATTTTGTGAGAAGAGAGTCGAGTTAACTATTCTCATCAGAGCTAAACACCCGTCAGAATGCCAGTGGAAACATACCTGGCGTCTCCTTCCAGTCGTGCTTTGGGATCTTTTACAACCCCTGACAGGGCGCACATGACCTCGGTTCAATGTCTCACGTGAAAGGCAGCACCTCTGACAGTGCAGCACTCCCTCAGCACTGCAATGAGTGACAACGCTGATTTTGGGCTCGAGTACCAGGGATTGTGACAGAAGTGCCTAATAACCTCCAGACTCATAGGCCCCCACTGCTGCCCACAGAACCATTCCTGACAGCTGAGGAACCCCAAATCAATTGACACCCTGGACGAGTTCCAACTCCCTTCGACTCAGCTTCCAATAACAGCTGTGGCACCCGGCATTGACCTGCATCTGTCAGTGCTGCACAGTCTAGCTATTGGAGGTCGAGACTTTTCCGGCCAGTGCAGCTGAAGGAAACCACCGAATATCCTGCGGCATTCTCAAAACCCCCAAAACTTTAAATTCAGTTCAATTTCCTTCCCATCTCCAATATCCTTGTTTCGACCGAGTGTTGCCACATCTTTAATGACTCACAGAGACTGACCTTGGAGTGCTTTCTATGCCTTGCTTGCATTTTCATTAAAATTTCTGATTATTGCCGACTGCCAACTCACTCATGCGCACACGCAACTCTCCTTCACAAATTTTCCCCCAACCTTTTTTTGGTTCCTCTGCTGAAGGGTCGCCATTCCACAGCCACAGGCCGCCCTTGTCCCTGGTCCAATTTCACACGTGGGACCCTTGGAATAAAGTATTTGCATACAACAATGGGGTGAGTGGTTGGATGCTGTAGCTACAGACACCCTTCCTTCACCTGACACCTAAGTGAGCCACGCAGACACATATAAGCTAATATGCATGCACCTACATACACGCGAGCATTTATGCACATACATGCACGCCCTTACAAACGCTACCACACGTGGGCACACACATACAAGCTAGCATTTATGCACATACATACGCGCTAGCATCTATGCACTTGAAAGCACACCCACACAAAAGCTACCATACGTACACACATACAAGCTAGCATCTATGCACATACATACATGCTAGCATCTATGCACATACATACATGCTAGCATCCAAGCACATGCATACATGCTAGCATCTATGCACATACATACATGCTAGCATCTATGCACATACATGCACGCTAGCATCTATGCACTTGCATGCACACCCACAAAAAGCTAACATACGTACACACACATACTGTTACGATCGCAATAGAGACCAGCAACATTTTTTGGAAATAAAAATATGAAATGCCAATTATCCACGAAAGGAATGAAGCCACAAGGTTGCATGGTTGCAAGTATAATAAATGTTTTTTTACTGTACAAGAGTCAACAAAGCAAATACTGAACACCATCTGTTCCACTATCTCGCAGCCGGAATTAACACGAGTGAAAAATGAATGAACAGGCAAATTGTGGTTGGATATAAACTATAAATTGCACAGTAATGACAGATGCAACTAAGAGTGATCTTAGGAACCGGCTCAGCACCCCACCCAGACTTATTGATAACAGTGAGTCACACAGTCCTTCAAACTCTGGGTGCGATTCTCCACAACTGCGGCTAAGTGGTTCTTCCAACAGGAACACCGGAGTGATTCCTGCTGGCACGAGGAGCGACACTGATGAACCATGCTACAGCACTTGGAAATTCTTTTTCGCTTTTCCTTGCCATTCCGTGGCACGCTGGGGTCAGTACTGCAACAGAGAGGGACGGGACCTAAACTCTCTGACAGGTCCCTCGCCTCTGAGATTGGAGTGCCGTTTTTTTAAAGCTGTACATTCCAGGAAGCACTTGGGAACAAAGGGACAGACTAAAAAAAAAACAGCAGTTCGGAGAACACTGGCCACCCTGAGTTAATGGATCCCTGCAGAGCTGAATAAATAAACAATCTGAATCTCCCCTTTGAAACTGCCTTGACCTGTCAATCAGAGAGCTTTTAGCAGGCAATGGGGCATGAAATTGAATGTAAACAATGCAGATCAAAGCTTTCTGCCTTCTATGCATACACGCAGACTTTAAATTGCAGTGGAATTGAAGGTGCAAAAAAAAACCACTTCAAAAGGTTTCCACCACTTTAAAGGGACTCCTTTTACCTTCATTTTATTTTCCTTTAAACTTGGCGTAGTAACGGATTTTTAAAGGGTTTTTTTGGAGACAGATGAGAAAACAAACTATTTCCTGGGGCATATGTATTTCTGAGACACTGAGCGGCCGCTGAAATGGCATCGGGGTGCGGATGAAAACATTTTCACTTTTTTGTGAGAAAATTTTCATTTTTGCATACTGACTGACCATTGAAAGGGTTTACAGGCTGCAGATTGTGAGAGAAGCCAAATGTGCCCCAACCCAGGAAGGACCCCGACCTGAGCCCATTCAGCCCTACACAAGCACCCTGATCTCCAACACCAGTGAAGAACGCCCCCCCCCCCCACGACAACCTGGCAGCAATTGTTGGGAAGGTACTTCCCACCTTGCCATCCCTTGGACGTCAAGCCGCCAGGTCCACGTTCTTCAATACTTGCACCAATTCACGCCGGGATTCTCGGCTGGGGGTGGGGGTTTGCAGGAGCACCACAGCTGGCTAGTGAGTCGGGCATCAGTGAGATGTAAAATAGCTCCAAGGAGCGATTTGCATGGTCCCACCGGCTCAGGGCAGGAAGCTTGACAGGGACATCAGAAACCCACCATGTGCTCACAACCAACCTAAGTTCCAGGGGCGCGGTCTTCACGAGCAATGGCACACGTCTGCTGAACCTGTTCAACTCGCTCAGGACAGTTTGGATCCACCAGTTGTGGTGATATGCATCACTGTAGACACACAAGGGGTTAATGTAAGTACACGTAGACTAGCTAGACACTAGAGGGAGCACCAGAGACATGACACACAGACATTCAACCAATAGGTCAGTATGATCGGACACGACCAATGGGCATTCACGATACACTGAGAAGTGACACCACCACAGGGGGGCATTACACCAACCCATATATAAAGGACACAGCACACATGATCTTCCTCTTTCCAGTGGAGACACTCAGCGAGTACAGACAGAGGGTTGATTCAACATCACACCCACCACGTGGATTGTAGCAGACTGGTTTGTCAGTCTGAGTAGCTATACTGTAGAAGGATTAACAGTAGTGGCGAATCCGAGAAGGAGAATTGTAAATAGTTTAATAAAGGTGTTGAAGTTATCTCCATGTCTGAACCTTCCTTTGTCAGAGTGCACATCAAGGAAGCCGCTTATGCTACACCAAGAGCATAACAAGACACAACTCTTATCTCCAAGCAACAGGAACAATTGCAACAAACTTATTCTCAGCATCTGGATCTATCGTCTTCTTCTTGAGCTTGGCTGTTCTGCCCCAGCAGACTCAACACTGCTGCAGTACAATTGGATTGATCCGTGTCCTTTTATACCTTTCAACAAAGTTTAGTAATTTGACTGATCTGTCAAACAAAGTTTTGTTCCAATTTCCCACTTTTGCTTGCTCCCGATTTCCCCAGATACTGGCAAATTCAGTTTAATTCCGCTCCCCTTCATTTTCAGTTTCATTTTCAGTTATGCTTCTGTTTTGACGCAGACACAGGCAGACACACACACACATGTACACTTGCACCCGTGGACATCCACTAGCTCGCACACATACTTTTGTCCCCAACCCTGGGATGTTGATGGGAAATGCTGCCTGGCCTGTTTTTTTTATTACAGTACAATATCCCCTGATTCAGATGATAGCTCGGAAACGTTTCTCTCCTGCGGTTGACCTGTGGGACAGCTCAGGATGTCGGCGTAATTAAAACACCGTACTCTGGGTCAGTTTACAATGCCTCTCTGATTGTTCCAATAATGAATTTTCCAGCTGTTCTGTGCCCTGGATTTAAGTGCTGTTTTACGGCATGGTGTTGTGATTTATACAACTGCGAGCTTAGTTAACTTAGAAACCCAAGAGGCTGGCAGTGATTCATTCAGTATTGGCAATCGCCTCACAGCATGACCTGGAGTATTTACGCTGATGTATGAGAACAAGTGGCCAATGCGAATTCGAAAGATTAAATGCACAACTCCTGCATGTTGGACACAGATCTGATGGCATAGAGGAGGGGAGGGGGGGGGGGGGGGGCGGGCTGCCAGAATTTATGAATGGGTTGGACAGTGTAGGTTGTGGATCAACTGCTTTACAACCATTGGCGGGAGAATCCAAAAGCAAGAGCCATGAATGCAACGTGTTACATCGAATGCAACAGGGGAAGAGAGAGCAACCTCCTGACGGAGAGAGTAGTTGGGGGGTAGAATACTTGGCGACAGAGAGCAGACAAGATTAGACACTTGAAAAATAAACCAGACGAGGGCATTGAAGAGAAAGACCTACTGAAAGACTAAGATGAGATGGACAGAATGGGGGAACAATTTTCTGGAATATAAATAACAGCACTGGCAAGCTGCATGAAGTGGGCCCTTTCTGGACTCCAGAGTTGGTGCAATTCTACCCGCAGATCCCACTTTGGAGTGTGTTTTTCTTTACCCCCCAGTCCAATTTTTTACCCTCCTCTCCTGGGAATGCTGCCTCTTGCCAGGGTATTTGGGATATTTGGACAGTGGGATTGGGCTGGGCAGAAGGAATGACAAGAAGGAGAGGAGGAATTGTGAGGTGGGCAGGAGAGCGGAGGGCAGAGGAGAGGGAAGAGGAGGGGAGGGGATGAAAAGAGGGGAGGGAAGAGGAGAGGAGGGGGCAGGTTGGGAAGACGGATAGCGAAGGGTAGGAGAGTGGAGGGGAGAGAGGGGTAGACAGGAGAGGAAAAGGAGGCGGAGATAGCACCCTGGGCTAAATCGCTGGCTTTTAAAGCAGGCCAAGGCAGGCCAGCAACACGGTTCAATTCCCGTACCAGCCTCCCCGAACAGGCGCCGGAATGATGCGACGAGGGGCTTTTCACAGTAACTTCATTGAAGCCTACTCATGACAATAAACGATTTTCATTCTTTTTCATTTCATTCAGATAAGGATGGAGCAGGGAGTAGCATATACAAGATCAGATAAGAGAGACGCAGAGGAGAGGGGAGGTCAGAGAAGGGAGGGGAGATTCTGGAGGGAAGGGAGGAGGGGGACAGGAGATATGGAAGGCAGAGAGAGCGGGGGAAGGGGGAAATAGGAGGGGAGGAGATGGGGAGATAAATATATGAGATAACGCTTAAGAAATTGGAGTGACATGTCAACAATAAAATCCAAGAGCGACGCAGACTCTTTACGTGAACTCCAGCTCAATTTTTCCAGCACTTTGTTTTTGTTCCAGATCTCTGGTATCTGCATTGTTATGCTTTTCATAATCATGCTATTTGCCGATGTGAAGTTACACGACGAAGATTGCATTGGAAGTGACAGCAACAAAAGAACTCTACCTCTCACTTGGCCAATGCTGTACCTGCATCAGGACCAAGTAAGCAAAATGGTCCATTATTTGTCCATTAAACCTGGATAAATCCTAATTAAGTGTCAACAAATAATTTGCATGTCCAAACAGCAAAGAGTATAATTAATTGTAATTACATTTGCGAGCACTCATGCTCATGAACATTGCCAATTCAGTAGAGTGGTCACACATGCTGAAAGGTTCTGTCTGCGCGGCTGAGGGGCCATTCAGTTGCGTAGCTAAGGAGCAGGATTCATTATATTAAACACAACACCAACAAGAGCAGATTTAACCAGGTAGGTCGGTTGTGCACGACCCGGGGATGCTTGATTGGGCGTGAAGAAGCTTTATTCAGTGTTCAATTCCGCCTCGTTTGGAACAAACAAACCTGTCAGAAGAACAAGATTGAAAATCTAAGCATTGAAAAGCCTTTTGCCTCTGTCTGTTCACCTTAATAGGATCAGAGCTGCAGAGGAATGGGATTCCACCGTTCAGTCCCGCGAGCCTTTTTCACTGTTCAATGAGATCACAAATGCTCTGTGTCTGAACTCCATCCATTCGCCTAGGCTTCAGATCCTTCTATGCTCCTGGCAGACGAAAATCGATCAATCTCAGATTTAAAACGATCAACTAATGATCTGCTTCTTTTTATGGGAGGCAGATGCGATCAGCGTGGTAGCGCAGTGGTTAGCACTGCTGCCAGTGACCCGGGTTCGATTCCGGCCTTGGATGACTCCGTGTGGAGTTTGCACATTCTCCCCATGTCTGCGTGGATTTCCTCCGGCTGCTCCGGTTTGCTCCCACAGTCCAAAGATGTGAAAGCCAGGTGGGGATTGGCCGGGGGAGTGGGCCTCCGTGGGGTGCTCTTTCGGATGGGTCCATGCAGGCCCGATGGGCCGATTGGCCTCTTTCTGCACTCTACGGATTCTATGATTTTTCTTTTGGCACCACCCCTCTGCGTGAACCCATTAATCCAAGTTCACACTTGAATGTACTGGCTCTGATGTTAAAGTTGAAGTCCTGAACTTCGTGGCAAGGAAAAAATTGTTTCTCGCCATCCGTCCTGTTGATTCATTTCAGAATTCACTAAAATGTCAACAAATCACCCCCGCCAAAAAAATTTTTTTTTCTGTACTGGGAAATACAAGTCTAGGATCTTTGGAATCCTGTTGACATTCTTTTGAATCTGCAAAGTACTCCACTTGAGACCAAAGCGCCCTGGGCTGGATTCTTTGGCCGCGCCCAATTCAAGTTCGCCAGGACTTGGGCCATGTCAAGATCCCTTGACCTCGGGCGTGAATGAATACCAACAGGAAACAAGCCAGCATTCAGGAAGAATAATTTTTTTGAAACAGTATTTGCTGCTTTGTGACGGGGACTTTTGCTCCCTTGCAGAGGCTAGGAGTGTGACCGCGTTGCCATTTGCGAGAAGGCACCTCTCTCCTTCTCAATGTCCAGCCGCGCAATGGCACCAGGCGATCTCCAGTGCATCCCAGAAGGTATAATGCATTGCGCCAAAAGACGGTGAACAGCAATCTCTCTCCCGCCCCGACAACTTCAGGTATATTAATTGATAATCACAGGCAGTTTGCACGATGCAAAGCCTTCATTCCAGCTCATGTTTCAGGGGCATTAATTTCAACTTCCAACACTTTCCCCACAGCCCTAGTCTTTGCAATTGCAACTAAAACAAAATTCCTGGCACTGAACACAATTCGAAGTGCTTCTTCAACGCGAGCGAGTATCACATCACAATGAGAAAAAAAAGCACAAGTTCTGGGAGAAAGCCCAATATTGATTTACCGAATACTGTAATCTCATACACTCTGATAGAATTCAATTTATCTCTGTGCGACCATCTGCAGGATATATGACAATGGCAAGAGGTTTTGCTGAAATCTCAAATTTGGTTTTCGTCTCAATACCTTCTACGCCTTCAGTGCCAATCTCTCTCTCGCCTGTTCTTCCTTCACGCTATCTTCTCCCTTGCCCCCACGGGCCAATCATATCTCCCCGTTGATTCCAGGGGCAGGAAAGCCGTGGCCCGGACGGTAGAAAAAGAAAATGGCTCTCGCTGCAGTGTCTGACATTTTGTCCTCACTTTGGATGGGCGTGTCATCGGATGGGAGAACCGAGGAACTCAGTTCCTTTGTCCCCTGAAACCTTGTCAATCACCACTTGACGCACTCATTAGCAAATTGATCAGATCCTGTCACCTGGGGCTCACTGGCATTTTAAGGGACAGGGCCCAATTCTTGGCATCACCCTGCCACCTCCGGCATGGATTGGACTTGACTCTGCTGGACTCAACTCTGTTGAGCTGGTCCACGATTGTCATTTCAATAACAGTCGAAATGTTCAACACAGATGCCGTTGTTTGACGTGGGTGGTGAAGGGCGAGGGTGAAGTGTATGACGTGGAGTAATATTGAATCTCCAGCACAGAAACATGTCATTCAGTTTGTCAATGTCGAAATAGTGCTGCAATAGAAGACATGCTTTAAGTTGGTCATGAGTTGATCCCCAGTTAGGGAAGGGTTGGCGAATCATGGCGAGAGTTTATGAACCGGTTTGTGTCTGGGAGGAACTGAGAGAGTCTGTGACCTTACAGTCTTTGAAATAAAACTGTGTTCAGATACGGGCTAGCTTCAGACTCATTCTTCCTCGATAAACGATTTTTGAAACAAGCATGGTACTCCAATGTTTCTACTCTGCACAGGCCAAAATGTGCACCCCTTTTACCTATTTCTCCCTTATCTTATACCCTCCTCAACACTGTCCATTTTATATCATTCCCAATTTCTCTTTCCACCGACATCAAGGGAAATAAAAGTCCGACACAAAAGCAGATTTACCGAGACATGTCGAAACTTGGTGAGGCACATTTCACAAAATGATATTCTGGGCTTGACCAGCAGTCAAAACGGCCCAGCCACGTTTGACAAGTGCAACAGCTAAATCCTGAGAGGATCGTTTTCACCTTTCCCACTCTGCCTCCTGACTTGTTTCGTCACAAGCAAAGAAGTGGCGATCTGAGGGGAGGGGGGGAAGCGGGGGTGGAAATGCAAACAAGGCATCTCATCCGAAAACTCATCGTCTGACGGCGGAGGACGAATGAAAGCCGCTCCAGGTCTGGGACCAGCTGTTCATGCTCCTAAGCAGATGCTACCTGCGTTTTGAAACCAGCTGTTTGCTACTCATCCCACAAATAATGAGAGAAAGTGTTAACCTTGCTGGGCTGAGCGGGAAATCCAACACCAGCTCATCGCTCGCTTTGGGCATGCCAGTTTCTTCCAGGGCTTTCAACAATGGACCAAACCCAGGCTTGAGGTTTTTCAACTTCTCAACCCTCTACCTAAAGTATTGTTTGATGGCCGGAACACATCAGCAGGGTTCTGAGATCTGAACACAATAATCTGGGACGATGCCTCGCAGTGCCGAATATCTTAAACTGAGCCCCCATTTCAGAGGATCCCCTGGAGTGCAGAAGGAGGCCACTCGGCCCATCGAGTCTACACTGATCCTCCGAAAGAGCACCGCACCCAGGCCCACTCCCCCGCCCGAAACCCCTTCGGCACCAAGGGACAATTTATCATAGAACATAGAACAGTACAGCACAGAACAGGCCCTTCGGCCCTCGATGTTGTGCCGAGCAATGATCACCCTACTCAAACCCACGTATCCACCCTATACCCGTAACCCAACAACCCCCCCCTTAACCTTACTTTTTAGGACACTACGGGCAATTTAGCCTGGCCAATCCACCTAACCCTGCACATCTTTGGACTGTGGGAGGAAACCGGAGCACCCGGAGGAAACCCACGCACACAGGGGGAGGACGTGCAGACTCCGCACAGACAGTGACCCAGCCGGGAATCGAACCTGCGACCCTGGAGCTGTGAAGCATTTATGCTAACCACCATGCTACCGTGCTGCCTCTCTCACATCGAGCTCAGAAATAATTTTCTGTCTGAATGAGATCAATTCTCACTCTTCTAAAGACCAGGGAATTAAGGCCCAGCCAACTTAAGAAGAAAGTTATTCGGATCAGGACTCTTACTTCCTAGTTTTCACTGTTTCCTCATTCTGTTGCTCCAGCGGGAGTGGAGGGCCAGGGACTCCTGATCAACAATGCTTTATGCGGAGTGACGCCCCTCAAGCGAAAACCCCCAGCTTCAGACCTGCCCCCTGGGATAGAAAAATAAGCTACAGAAAGGGATGTCAGCACTTGCTCTGTCTGCCTCACATCGAGACACGAGGTGGTCTTTCCGCCTTTCCACTTGAAACCCCAAACTCTTGAATCAATTCAACGAAGTTTGTGTGCCAAAGGGTGCCATCGATCCTGATTTGGGCAAATCCTATTTCAATGCCAGAAGTAGTCTGGCATGTCCAGCTTCCACTCCTGCTGGCAAATCAAGTGCTTCAGGCTCAAATTAGTCAATGCATTTGTGATCAGAAATGAATATGCACAGAATCAAATTAAAACCTGGAGATTTGACTGCAAAACCTGTCTGATCCTTCAAACCTTTCCTGAAACGAACGGACGGGTTTTGCATCATCTCAAAGCATTTCTCTCGGACGGATGTTTCCGAAGAAGTGCAGGGGCGGGTTTAGCTCACTGAGTTAAATCGGACCAAGCAGGCCAGCAGCACGGTTCGATTCCCGTACCAGCCTCCCCGGACAGGCGTCGGAATGTGGCGACTAGGGGCTTTTCACAGTAACTTCATTGAAGCCTACTTGTGACAATAAGCCATTTTCATTTTCATTTTCACCCTCCTGGCCAATTTTTCCCTTTTAACCAACATCACTAAAATAGGTTACCTGGTCAGGTATCTCACGACTGTTTCGCGGGCTGTGCGCACATCGGTAGTCATCGCATTTCAAAAATGCCCTTGTTAGTTGTGGAATATTTTGGGACGTCTTGTGGTTCTGGAAAGTGCTGTATAAAGTCAAGTTCTTTCTCTTTCATGGGAGAATGGATCCCTGCTTGCATTATTTTCAGTTTTGGTTGAATCTCCTTTCTTTCTCGGCGGCCCGGTGTCGCAGGGGTTAGCACCGCTGCCTCACAGCGCCAAGGACCTGGGTTCGATTCCGGCCTCTGGTTACTGTGGGGTTTACACTTTCTCCCCGTGTGTGCATGGATTGCCTCCGGGTGCTCCGGTTTCCTCCTACAGTCCAAAGATGTTCCGGACAGGTGGATTGGGCATGATTACAAATTGCCCCGAGGTGTTTGGAGATGTGCAGGTTAGGTGGGGTTGGGCTGAATGGCCTCCTTTTGCACTTAGAGATTCTGTGACCCCCTTTGTTTGTCTTCATGCACATTCGCTGTACTTTGTGCTTGGATTCATGTTAAACACCCCGTGCCGTTTTGTTAAAGAAAAGCCCAGGGCCCTGCTTAATATTCTCTCCATCAACCATCAAAAAAAGTGCACAGATTGACCATTCATTCCTCCTGTTGGTTATTTTGAGCTACATTCCATTCTGCACCGGTAGCAACTGTGCTATACTCTCACCCGTGAAGAGCTCAGAGACGTGTCTGAGATCTATGATAAGGTGCTGAATAAGTTCAAGGCTTGCTTTTGATAAGTCTTCAAGGAAAAAGACTCCCTGAAAGCCCTCCCCTCTCTCTCTCTCTCTCTCTCCCTCTATCTTTATTAAATAACAGAACATTCAATTTTCAAAGGACAGTGGAAGCCCCATTCCTGACCAAAGCACTGATTCGGCGCATCTCAGTCGGAGAAGACGGAAGTGAGCGCAAGTGTGGCACGGGCAGCTGGGGGCGGCCTGACAAGGGCGACCCTCGGCCCACCTGGGTTGAGGCCAGGTAACTGGAACCATTCCAAGGACGGTAGCAACTTCGATCGTACAGCCACTCGAGTGCGTGCAGCTTCTCGTCATTTTTAATGCAGGGCGAAGTGCACATGGTGCCTGTCACAGGGAGTAATCGAGAGTTGATGGGTTTTGCATGGCCAATTTTTGCTGCCCGCTGCACCTTACCATCAGCGAGGAATCGTGGTCCCACCGACTTGGCTAAAGTATAAAGCAAGCAGTCCCATAAAGTCTGGACCCTGGTTGCTGAACAGCCCTATCAATCATGTCGGAGCTTAAAAATTAATTGGAATATCACTATTCATCCCGAATTATCCAATCAATTTTTGAGAGAGATGGGGACGGAACTGAGCCATTCAGCCTCTGAGTGTGACCCACCATTCAATGAGATCTTGGCTGATCGGTATTCTGACCCCATCCATCCTCCCTTGGCTGTATATCTTCGTAAACACTTGGCTGGGAAAAAAAAAATCTATTTCTTAGATTTTAAATCACCCACTGAGCTCGCATCTACTGACATTTGATGAGAAAGTTCTCAATCTGTACTGCCCTTCGAGTGATGAATCACCTCCTAGTTTCGCTGCCGAATGGTCTGGGATTGGTTCGAAGGTTACGCCTCCTTACATTTTTTATGGAATGCCATTTATTTTTCTCTTTCTGTCTCCACAGCCCCTCCTCCAGAAGATCGACTCATTCTGACTCCAGAGATTTCACCTTGGCCGAGACGTCCACGCGGGCTTCGCCCATGGCTGCCACTGGCCGTTTTACCAGGGCTGATCCCTGGTCTGAGCAGAGTCAGGAGTAGGACACCTACCCATCTCATTCCAATGGCTGACCTCGGCTCCCAGTCCATGGCTCCCATCTTGATTTTAAGATTCTCACGCTGGTATTCAAATCCTTCCAGGGCCTTGCCCCCATCTCATCCCCCTCTTACCTCCACCAGCCCCACAACCCTCCCAGGTATCTGCTCTCCTCACATTCCGGCCCCTTATGCATTCCCGAATGTAATCGTTCCACCCTCGCCGGTGGCCACACCTTCGGCTTCCTCGACCCTCAGCTCTGGAACTCCATCGCCCACCCCTGACAGGGTACAACTCTCTTTATCCTGCATCACGCCTCTCCATTCTCCTTCCCGGGACTGCTTCTAGGTTGGAGTTGATACCCTCCGGGGAGCTCATCCAATTGGGAGGACGTACCGCCCCCTGTAGTTACCTGGGTAGCTCATACTCTGAGGTGTAAGGAGGGGAACTGGAATCAATGCAAGTTTCATCCCTGTAGGGGGTCGGAACGGCCTCACGCCTTCTCACACAGCTTGAAGTCTTCCTTTGTTTCATCGCGCCCTTGCCAATGGGCGCCACATGAATATAAGTTGTTGTTGTCGGAGAGCGGTGGGGCAGGGTCAAAGAGAAAGAACAGGGGGAAATAAGTGCGTCAATAGAACAGTGGGTTTTGAGTCCACACGAGGTTCACTAAGTAGAGTCAGCGGACACCTGCTCAGGCCACAGCCACCATGCGTGATGGTCAACCTATGCACGCAAATTGGATGCTTCATGAAAGCTCGCAAACAGGATAACTGTTGAAAAAATTGCACAGACCCTGCTCTCCACTTAGTTAAAAATAAAATACAACTGCTTGCAGATGCAGAGAGCAGGAACATCTGTCTACTTAACTGAACATATGGATCTGCCACATTTTATGTCTTTGTTGTCGGGAAGGGAATATCAACCCCTTTACGCTGTGCAGGAGCTCCGCGAGGATCTGATGAAATCAACAGGGTACCGCGTACAGCTCAATAAAGTCTGCTTTTTCTTTTACGTCAATGGAATTGCATCAATACAAAGCACAGAAACAGGCCATTCAGCCCAACCAGTCCATGCTGGTACGTCGGCTCCGCTGGAGCTTCCTACCCATTCTTCATCACCAAACTAAATTGAGGGGCTGGTTTTGCACAGGGCTAAAGAGCTGGCTTTTAAAGCAGACCAAGGCAGGCCAGCAGCACGGTTCAATTCCCGTACCAGCCTCCCCTAACAGGTGCCGGAATGTGGCGACTAGGGGCTTTTCATAGTAACTTCATTTGAAGCCTACTCGTGACAATAAGGGATTTTCATTTTCATTTCGTTTTTCATTTCAAACGTGAGCAACTGAACCCTCAATTCCTTCCCTCTCCCTCATAGCTTTTCCTTAAATGCACTGATTATTCGCCTCAAGGGGCACCGGTGACACAATGGTAGTGTTGCCGGGCGAGCAAAGTGGAGAAGACCCAATGTCCTGAGGACATTGTTCAAATCTCACCAAAAGGTGGAATTTAAATTCAATCGATAAAATCTGGAATGGAAGCTATTCCCAGTGATGGTGAACATGAAACTGTCTTCGATTGATGATTAAAAACCCATCTGGCTCGCTCATACCCTTTCGGGAAGAAAACCTGCCTTCCTTGCCTGGCCTGGCCTCCAGGTGACTCCAGACTCACACAACGCGGTTGACCTTAAAATGCCCTCTGAAATAGCCTCGCAAGCCACTCATTTCAAGGGCACAGGAAGCGAGTGCCGACCCCGTCAGTGACGGCCACTTCCCATGGGAAATAGAAACTGCTTCCGTGGAAGCAGATACCACGTTCTCGCCACTCTCTGGGCAAGAGTGCTTCTTCTGAAGATGACACTTGATTCTTGGTGCCTTTTGATGTTGACGACTTTGAAGATTTGCTCGTCTCTCCATGGGCTCGATTTGCGTTTTGGGGTCAGGATCACAGAATAGAAGATTGAACAAAATACAATTTGAAAAGGCCACATTTGCCAGGCTGTCATCGGAGAGGGGCAACTACTTGTCGTGCATTGAAAATTGCAATGCGCATTTTGTCTATGCACACATGTACCAGCAGAGGGAGTCTGCTAGAAAGAGATCATGGAGGATCCACGTTTAACAGTTCCTGCTGGCCTAATTCTAAATGTCTTTGGCTGAATCTATAACTATTTCTGCCCTAGGAACCTCACACCACTCTCAGGTTGGGCAGAATCTACATCTATGGTCTGATTCCATGGTGGGTGTATGGCTGGATGGTCCTGAGAAGGATGGAGCATTGGTTTCCCCCCCCCTCGCCCTCCCCAACTAACAATTCCCATCTACCGCCCCCATCCTTGTCCCACTTTCTAGCTCAATGGGGAGGATTCTGCTGAGTGTCCTCAACAGGCTATTTAATTGGCCTCCAGTCACCTCCTGCTCGTAAGAATGTGGTCCAGAGGTGGGTCTGTGCTGGAAATCTGGGAAGTTGCTCTCCAATGACAACTCTCAGGCCTTCCTGACCCCAATGGGATCTAAAATCCTGCCCTCTGTCTCCAATCTACCAACTACCTAATTTTAAGAACCTCGATTTGTTCACCTCTCAGCCTTTTCTCGGCAAGGGAAAAGTGCCCCAACGCCTGGTCACTTTTTTCATCACAGGTGGAACCTTGCGGTTCAAGCATGATCCTTGCAAATCTCTGCTGCATCCTCTCCAGTGACTCAATATCATTTTCATAATATGGCAGTCAGGAACCATGCATGCGTTACTTCAACTGTGGTCTGACTGAGGTTTGATACAGGTTTGCTGTTGTGTACTTTTCAATTCTGTCCCTGCAGAATTAACCTTGGCGTCCAGTTTACCTTTGTTCCGGCCTCCTTGACCCGTGTCACAAATTTGGCGATTTGTAGCCTTGTTCTGATTTGAAATTGGCCATATTCCTCATGAAGCATATGCTCATAGAATCCCTACAGAGCAAGGGGTGGCCATTCGGCCCATCCAGTCTGTACCCACCCTCTGAAAGAGCACCCAAACTTCCTCCACCCCATCCCTGTAGCTCCGTAACTCCACCTAACCATTGGACACTCAGGGGCAATTTAGCCCGGCCAATCCACCCTCACATCTTTGGACTGCGGGAAGAAACTGGAGCACCCGGAAGAAACCCACGGGAAGAACGTGCAAACTCCACGCAGGCAGTCACCAAGGCTGGGATCGAACCCGGGTCCCTGATGCTCGGAGACAGCAATGCTGACCGCAGTGGTACCGTGCCGTCACGTGTATAAGTCAATTATATACATGGGCAGCAGGGTAGCATGGTGATTAGCATAAATGCTTCACAGCTCCAGGGTCCCAGGTTCGATTCCCGGCTGGGTCACTGTCTGTGTGGAGTCTGCACGTCCTCCCCCTGTGTGCGTGGGTTTCCTCCGGGTGCTCCGGTTTCCTCCCACAGTCCAAAGATGTGCGGGTTAGGTGGATTGGCCATGCTAAATTGCCCGTAGTGTCCTAATAAAAGTAAGGTTAGGGGGGGGTTTGTTGGGTTACGGGTATAGGGTAGATACGTGGGTTTGAGTAGGGTGATCATGGCTCGGCACAACATTGAGGGCCGAAGGGCCTGTTCTGTGCTGTACTGTTCTATGTCTATGTCTAATTACAACGATCTAATAATAACCTTGTCCCTCTCAAGCCCTTTTTTGATTTGTACTGAAGCTCCTTCTCTTTAAAGAGAGCAACACTGATCCAGCAATTGCAACATTCGTATCGTCTTCCTATTCTGTGGGTCAACGAAAATGGACATCTCCAATCAATGCGATCCCTGAAAACGCCCATCAGATGTGCAGTCGATGACCCATGTGATAAGTTGGGTGACTAGATGTTTGAGGACCCTATAGAGGAAAGGGAGGTGACTCCTCACATCCTCACATCAACCAAAATCATTTGGATTTATCACCACCTTAAAAGTACCAAAACACTGAAGTGATTCACAACGACAAGCTGATAAATAATTGTACCAAGAGTGTACAAACATGTAATTGACCAACAAAGCTGACATTGAGCCACAGAAGGAGATACGAGGACAGATGAACAAATGCTTGGTCAAGGGGGCTTTTCAAGGAAGGATGAGAAGGGAGAGAGGTTGAGAGGTTGAAGGAGGGAATTACGAAGTTGAAGGCCAAGAGAACTCCACCGGCGGTGGAGCAATCACAATCAGAGATGCGAATGAGGCCATGACTAGTGGAGTGAAGAGCCTCCACGAACAGGTGCCGGAATGTGGCGACTAGGGGCTTTTCACAGTAACTTCATTGAAGCCTACTCGTGACAATAAGCGATTTTCATTTCATTTCAGAGTGGGGGAGGGGGTGCTGCGGGGCTGGAGGAGGAAACGGAGATGGATGTCGGGTGTGCGAGGTCAGGAAGTGACTTAAAAGCCAGCCGGGGAACTTTCAAAGTGAGCTGGAAGGTGCGCCAACGAAGGTCAGTGAGACCAGGGGAGATGGGCGAACGGGGTGTGAGATAACGGTGGCCGGGTTTCGGATGAACTCGAGCTGATGCAGAGTGGAGGACGGAAGTCTGGTCGAGAGAACATCAGAGCGATCAAATCTACAGTTCAGAAAGGGTTTTTAAGCAACTGATGACTTGAGACAGGGACGGAGATGGTCGATGAGTTCAGGTCAGCTTGCTATTTAGCCTTTTGGGTTGGACACCGCTGATTATTGTTCCACTGCCTTTGGACATGTTGAGTGCCGCATCTATTGAAGCTTCAAAACCTCTTTCAACTTGGCTTCCAGCTAGTTTGGGAAAATGTGCAGAAACATACGCTGCATTTTTTTTTAATGTAATAGCAGATGTCCCATGGCATTGTTCAAAGTGAGCCAAAGGACGGGAGTTTTATAACAATCATTTTTGCCACATCGAAGACAATATTAAGGATGTTCATTGCAATGACTGAGAAAGTCAAATACCATTCCTATAAAATGAAATTCTGGAATTTTTACTAGCTCTGGGGACTGAATTCCATTATTTTGTGAAAATTGTAAATGACTGGCCTTTATTTCATATTCTATTCCCTCACCTGCATACCTAGTTTCTATTTCTTGCCAGTTTGAAGCTGAGAACAGAGGGAAAGATGAAAAGGGATTTTAACCCCTTCGTGGCCTCGGCCCATCCTCCTGCGACAAACTCCTCCCCCAACAACAACAACTTACGTTCTAAGGCACCCTTAATACATTGAAATGTCCCTTGAGTATCATCAACCAAGATGCGCCTGACCCGATGGGGGCGGCACAGTGGTTAGCACTGCTGCCTCACAGCACCAGGGACCCGGGTTCAATTGGCTGACTGTCTGTGCGGAGTCTGCATCCTCCCCCCGTGTCTGCGTGCATTACCTCCGGGTGCTCCGGTTTCCTTCCACAGCCCAAAGATGTGCAGGTTAGGTGCACTGGCCATGATAAAATGCCCCTTACTGTCCAAAAGGTTAGGAGGGGTTATTGGGTTATGGGAATAGGGTGGGTTGTGGGCTTAGGTAGGGTGCTCTTTGAAAGGATCGATGCAGACTCGATGGGCTGAATGGCCTCCTTCTGCACTGGAGTAACTCTATGATTCTATTAGATGGGCCAAAGTTTGGTCAAGGACAGAGGTTTTCAAAATGCCACAAAGGTGGAGAGAGAGAGAGACAGAGGGAGAGAGATAGAGGCGGAGAGGTTTAGAGAGGGGTTTCTAGAGCTTAGGGATGAGGCAGGTAGAGGCACGGCGGAATGTTAAAGTCGGGAATGCGCAAGGGCCAGAATTGGAGACGGCAGGGACCTTGAAGATTTGTGGAGTAGGGGACAGAGATGGGGAGCGGGGAGGACGGGAAGGCTTTGGAGGGCTTTGAAAACAAGGATGGGAGTTTTAAAATGGAGCATTACAATCACCCTCCAGCTGCAATCTTTCACGCAACAATACTCTCTCTGGGCTGTACTGATGGCAGGCATGCCTTCCCCTATCTCAGCCCCAGGCGCGGAGAGTCCCCACTGAAGACCTAGCTCTATGATAAAAACAAGAGCCAGAATCTGTCCTGGAAGGCAAGTATTACGCGATGCCCTGCTGATTTTAAAGCTGGATTGAGAGCTGTATGTGTATTTCTTGTTGTTTAATGGGAAACTGAATAGCTGTGATAAGGGGTAATTGTGAGCTCTTCCTATTCTGGTGTGAAGTTAAAACATTTAACATTGTATTCATAATAATCAATTATTCTAAACATTTATTTTAGAAATACTAAAGCCATGGGACGGTATTCCCCGATTCTGGGGTTGTGTCCCCACAATGGCGTGGGAACGGTGGCGTTTTACGCCAGAAGACACGGCCACCAATTCCCCGTTTTGCTGGGGGCTAGCAGGATAGCAACGTCGAGCACCCGGCTCGAGCTGACGATATGCCCCGGAGGATTGCCGGGTCCGTAGCCGCGCACGGCCTGCAGCGGCCGTGCCGTGCAACATGGTGGCAGCCGTTTGCGGACCCGGCTGGCGAAATAGTCCGCCCCTTCAGCCGGCTCGCGCCCCGCCCGGACCACCCCCCCACAGTGCCCCCAGCCCCGAATAATGTCCCCCCTGCCCGCGGATCAGCCCTTCCCCCAACATACGTGTCCCACGCCGTCGGGGACTCGGCCGGTCGAGGGCGGAGCATCGGGCCGTCAATACGTGGCGCGGCGCACTCCTCGAGTATGCCGCTTCCGAGGGGGCGGAGCATCGCGAAAGTGGCGTCGTCCCCAATTTGGTCGGGAACTCAGATTCTCCGGCCTGTCACCGAACGCGATTTCCGTTTCGGTGAACCAAGAATCCAGCCCATGTTTTTTCGTGCAATCGCTCCTGGAGCAAATCATTCTTTCCACACAGTCTGAAAACCAACTAAAATATTGGGGTTTCGGTCCAGTATACTAGCCACTGTTGGGGTCTGGTCTGGGAGCGTAATACACCACTCAATAAGATCTGATTGTGGCCTGGACTCCACAGTCCCTCCTGTCCCTCTGATTACCTTTTTACTCAAGAATCTATCTCCCTCTGCCTCAGAAATATTCACTGACCCGCCCCCACAGCTCTTTGTGGATGAGAATTTCAGACTCATGATCCTCTGTGGATTGGCCAGGCTAAATTGCCCGTAGTGTCCTAAAAAAAAATAAGGTTAATGGGGGTTGTTGGGTTACTGGTATAGGGTGGATACGTGGGCTTGAGAAGGGTGATCATTGCTCGGCACAACATCGAGGGCCGAAGGGCCTGTTCTGTGCTGTACTGTTCTAATTCTAATTCTCGTCAGCATCTGAAATGGGCGAGCGCTTATTTTTAAACAACGTCCCCTGGTTCCACTCCCCCCCCCCCCCCCCCCCAAAGGGGGAAGCGGGCGGGGTGCAGAAGCACATGGAAAATCCCCAAATGAAGTGTCGCACGTCGATCGATGGTTCTCGACTCAGCCTTGTTACTGTTTCAATTCTGAGTTTCCTGTCAAGTTAGTGCCAGCAATGGTGGCGCACGGCATGCTATTTGAAGAGTTGCCAGGAGCATTTGGCAGTGCAGGTTCAAGGAGTTTGAGGTTGGCAGGGAGAGAGCCACTTGGTCCTGCTGTGGAGCCAATACGGCCAAGGTTTCAGCGACACACCCCCCCCCCTCCCCCCTCCCCCGGGACGTGCTGCTGAGGGCTGCAGAGGGCTCGGTTGAAGATTCTCTTCCCTCACGACATGAGGAAGGAGCTGGATGAAGACATCAGGAAGGTGGGGTCGGAGGTTGCTTCGGAGGCACTAAGGTTGTGCGGCGCTCCTGGATTTAATGTAGAAAGCAGCTTGAAGGCCAAGGCAAGGCGGGGTGGTGCAGTGCCATTTTCACCTGTAACCTGGAGCGGGCTATCAAACCCTGTCACTCTGCCTCGACAAACCTACACCAGCACATTAATCCTCGCACCAACCTACCTTGCAGACCGTGCGGCCAAAGGCAGATCAAACCCCTGAGGTGCAGGTGACACCTTGAAAACATGCAACGTGACCTCTCAACTCAAGAACATTCCTTTCACACATGTGGCGAGAAAGCAGCTGTGAGTACAGCTGTGTCTATTTGCCTACCTCTCCGTGATTGGCTTTGCCCATCAGCGAATCTGGGCTAGATTTCACTCCAAAGTTCCAGGAAACCTACTGGACCCAAACTTAAAGCCTTCGTTCATGCCACTCCCCAAGTGAGTGAGGAGCCCATGTCGAGTGACACCTCACCCCCTTCCAAGGCAGAGGCGGGAGCGGTTTGCGCACAGGCAGTCGGGCGCAAATTGAGGGGTTGGGTGGGGCCAGCTTTGCAGGCCCATCAGAGATTTGCCTGCCTTGACCCGACCTTCCCTCTATCCCTGTCCCTACCCCGTGATGACATTCAATCAAACAAGCGCCCCCTCCCCAACACCACTCCCCGAGGTGTCTGAAACGAGCATTTAAAGTCAGTTTTTGACCACAACCTACAAAATGGAAACCAGGGAGGGGGAGATAGAAGGACGAAGGCCGGTTAACCCTGTTGGCCTCAAGGATCCGGGAGAGGTTTGATAAGTATGTTCAAAATCTCGAGGCGGCCGGACAGAGTGACGGGGGAGAAACTGTTCCCGCTCGCACAAGGATGAAGAGCGAAAGGGCACCGATCTAAAGCAATTTGCGAAACAAGCAATGTGTTGGGAGAAAAATGTGATTTTCACGCGAGTGGTTGGAGTCTGGAATTAATGCACCGCCTGGGAGTGTGGTGGAGGCCGGTTCAATGGAGGCTTTCAAGAGGGCTTTGGATGATTACTTGAGCAGAAAGAAGGAAAAGGCATGGGAATCGCATTAATTCATGGTGCTTGTGTGAGGAGCTGGGGCAGAATGGGCCGAATGGCCTCTTTCCACGCCCTAACAAGTTCTGCGAGGCCGTGAGGGAGGAGGAGAAAAGGAGGATTATGCAGAAGAATATTGGCTCGCGATGGCTAAAATCAAAATAGTGAAGGACTGAGAATTGGAGTGGGACAAAAAAAAACCAAAATGGTCAGCCAGTCTCACCTCAAAGTGAATTTAAGTTGTTCAGTTGGTCATGAACAGAGAAAGTCTGACTTTATTTTCACCGGATACCCTCAAGCGCTTCAGCGAGGCCTGTGCCTTATGATTAAAATGGGGACTTTATTTTCAAAACACCCTCTCTCCCAAAATCCCTGCTGAAATCAGCTGGGCTGGTGATACTCAACTATAATCTCCTGGTTCTCATGACTCAGCTACGCACTTGCTTCACCAGCGGAATGATCAAGGAGACACCTTGTCAGCATTCAGCTTTAAACCCCTTTCCAATGCATTGTGACATCTGACTCCAATTGGTTTGAAAGTGGGCAGATAACAGCAAACAGTTGACAGTCGCATTCAAATCTCATTCTAAACTTCCTTAATTGCCTTCTGCTGTGTACAGACCCTCAGATAACTTTCCTTTGAATGCTATCAGACGAGAGTGTGGTTAGAAACCTGCATCAATTCAGCCAAGGCACTTATTACAGTCACGCCTGGTGAATGTACATTTTCCAGTTCTGTACCGTACACCCAGATTGCAGGTGTGAAATTGAAAATTACGTTGGCTCTGACCTGCTTCTGGAAAGGTTTCCATGAGCTGATTATTGCACAAACCCATGTGTTTGATTTCACAGCAGCCAAATATTGGAACTGGAGGTCATTTTATAAACGCTTTCTCTGTCCGCAAACGTCAGAATATTTATTGGCCAACACCCCTGCCCACCCCGCCACCACCCACAGCACCTTGACATCTCTCCCTCCCTCAATGAAACCAGGCAGACATCTGCTGATGAATCTGTGAACTTAGAAACAAGAGGAAAATATGCAAACCACACGGACAGTGGCCCAGAGCTGGGATCGAACCTGGGACATCGGCGCTGTGAGGCAACAGGGCTAACCCACTGCGGCACCGTGCTGCCAGCTGACCTCCATCTTAACCCCAAGCCCCTTAATAATGCCATAATCGATTGGCATGTTGAATTGAGCCCCAGCCTCAGCAGCTTTTCTGACGGAGACAGTTCCGGATCTCCACCGTTCTTTGTGTGAATAATTGCCCCTTGAGATTGCGCGCGAGCGATTGAGCCCCAAGCGTACGCTTCTGCCCCGTTGTTCCGGAATCTGCCACCACAGTGAGCAGCCCGCCGCTAATCTCTCATTCAACTCGTTCATTCAGCTCAAGCATCTCAACAGCATCACCCTTCTGTCCTCAAGGGAATAAAAGTTCTGTCACCCCCCCCTCACAGTTTAACCATTTTAACCCTGGTACAGCACATAGTCCTGATCGCAACCTCCTAAATGGGGTCTCCCCAGGACCTTACACAACCACAGCATGACTTCTGCACTTTTATATTCATCCCGAAGGGAATAAAGGCCAACATTCCCAAAGTATTTACTGTGCACCTGTCCACTCACCTTTCCTGATTTCTGTTGTCGCACTGTCATTACAGGCACCACCTTCATTTACAAAATAATCCTATTTGTCTTTCTTTGGGACAAAGTGAATAACCTGTCCTTTCCCCACATTATCTGCTACAATTTCACCAGTGCACTTAATCTCTCAATGTCCATTTCAACTTTATTAATTTTGTTGTAAAGTGCCTTGCGGAAATCAATACAAATAACATTTCTGACACTCCCTTATCTATCATGTCACTGATCTCCTCCACAAATTCATCTGGATTCGATCAGTTCCCAACCGTGGCTTTCTCTGTGTCCGCCGGATTGCTCTCGCCCCGGTCACAAATTCAGTTAACCATCCCGTGACAGACAACAAAGCGAATGGCCCGTGATTGCCTCGTTTATCTTTTTTTTTGGCACCCGCGCGCTGGCTGAGTATTGCTCAGAAGGTGAGCACGAGTGGTCCATCCCTCACCGCCGTTGACAAGGTGGTGGTGAGCCATCCTCTTGGAGCAGCAAGCCGCAGTCCATGTGGCGTCGGTACACCCACCCCGCTGTTGGGGAGGGGGCTCCAGGTTTGTTGACACGGCGACAGCGGAGGGAAGGCCGGGTCAGGGCGGTGTGTGACCCGGAGGGGAACACACAAGCAGCGAGCTTCCATTCCGAGGCGACAATGCCAAAATTAAGAGTTTTGTAACCAGTCCTGGTTGGAGTATCTGCAAGAGTCAAAAACCATCATCTTCATTGTTTTAACACAAGAACTAGGAGTAGGACATCTGGCCCCTCCAGCCTGCTCCGACATTCAATGAGATCATGGCTGGTCTTTTGTGGACTCAGCTCCACTTTCCGGCCTGAACACCATAACCCTTAATCCCTTTATTCTTCAAAAAACCATCCATCTTTATCTTCAAAACATTTAATGAAGGAGCCCCAGCTGCTTCACTAGGCAGGGAATTCCATGGATTCACAACCCTTTGGGTGAAGAAGTTCCTCGTAAGCTAAGTCCTAAATCTACTTCCTCTTATTTTGAGGCTATGCCCCCCAGTTCTGCTTTTACCCGCCAGTGGAAACAACCGGCCCGCATCTATCCTATCTATTTCCTTCATAATTTTATATAAAACATGGAACATAGAACAGTACAGCACAGAACAGGCCCTTCAGCCCTCAATGTTGTGCCGAGCAATGATCACCCTACTCAAACTCACGTATCCACCCTATACCCGTAACCCAACAACCCCCCCCTTAACCTTACTTTTTAGGACACTACGGGCAATTTAGCATGGCCAATCCACCTAACCCGCACATCTTTGGACTGTGGGAGGAAACCGGAGCACCTGGAGGAAACCCACGCACACACGGGGAGGACGTGCAGACTCCGCACAGACAGTGACCCAGCCGGGAATCGAACCTGGGACCCTGGAGCTGTGAAGCATTTATGCTAACCACCATACTACCGTGCTGCCATATGTTTCGAGAAGATTCCCGCCTCAACCTTCTAAATTCCAGTGACTACAGTCCCAGTCTACTCAACCTCTCCTCGTCATCCAAATTTCTTCAATAACATTGAGTTAAATTCTGATGGTTGCGTCTTTTTTACTTTTTCCGAGCAGCCTTGGTACTTTTTTCCCCATCCCTGCCTTGAAGATCCAAACAAATCGCGTGGCAAGTGGTACAATTTTTGAATTTCAATTACAATGCCACAACCCCGCAGTGTAACAGAAACGCTCAATTATGTAAGGGTTTGAAAGACAGAATGTAAGTTTACTCCCAACGGTTGGTAAATGAGTGACAAGAGAGTACAAATTTAATATAATTAAACATAAAGGGAAATGTCAGAACTATATTTTCACACAAAGAGTTATGAGATTGCGGAATATATTACAAGTCATTATTGAATCCGAGGGAACCATGACATCCGAGATGGAATGGGACAATAAAAAGAGGAGGAGCATTCAAAGATAACGGTGAAAGAGGAGGGTAAAGGGACAAAATTAGATTGCGCTGGTCGGAGTGCTGGAATCTGCGGGACCCTGTTGGACCGAATGCCTCCGTCTATGTTGAAACTTTAACCTTCATCCCTAAACAGCCCGCCAACCTTCATCACCGTAGCTCAGCCGTGCAGACTTGACTTTCACCCATTAAGTTTGCAAGCTACCATTGGCCCAGGTGCTTCAGGAGTGGAGGAGACAAAACTGTAATGAGGGCTGGACAGATCACAAGGAAACGAATAACAAATTGCATTCATCGGGGGAAATGGAGCCTTCATCAATGGAGCAAAGACAAACATGAAAGTACAAGGCAAAACAAGAGAAAAAAACAAGTGCTCTCCTATGTCTGGAACCCGATGATAAGACTTAAGCACTTCAAAAGGCTGCCACAGGGAATACAAGTCAGTCAGGAGCCTGTTCCAATCAGCAGGGACTTCTGCCAACAGAATTAATTGCTGGAAATAACATGTTGCTTAATCCTTGCAGAATTGAGGATGCCTTAATGGGCCCAGATTCCGAACTTTGTTATGCAACCCTGCCCCAGATGCAGATGTGGGGGGCATCGAGCATGCCAGTGGTGCACACGGCCCAGTGATAGATTGCAAGATGCTCCGCCGACTTGCGTTGTTTGGGGACCAAGCTCAGCTTCAGTGCTGAGACGGGCCAAGGCTGTCACTAAATTTGGCTTTGGGATTAAATGCAGAACCTAACAATCCTCCTTTACAATGAAGCGCATCACTGAGGAGTTACATTCCTCTCTCAAACCAACACCATTTTGCGGGCTTTGCTATTCAGAAGTGATAAGGCACTAGATTGAACCACTTTCATTCTTCCAATGCCACACAATTTGCGTGCCATTGTTCTGAATTTTAATCCTCTCTGTGCCCTTTTTTTAATTGTGAGGCTCCGTTTAAGAGGCAGCAAAAAAGAGCAATGAGCCGCACTATTCGGGAAACAAGACAGAGAATTTCTCATTTTTATTTTTGGCCTGTATGGGCCAGGGTTTAGAGAACCCCAAAGTGTATCATGGAGTTCACCTGACCCACAACTTTTAATAGATTGTGGTATGGGGAGCACATGGCCCACTCTATATGGTGCAAACAGAGCTTTGCAGTACTTTTAAATTAAAACAATGTTTATTCCATGAACTCAAGTTAACCTTTTTAAAACATACAGTGAACATCTTAGAAACCATCAATTCAAATACAAACCCCAAAGAATACAACACTAAGTAATCCTCAATAACTTCCCAAACAACATCCTAACAAAAGAAACACATTTTAACAGAAGCACATCAGGTTTACATTCACTACTGAGAACATTTATAATTCTGAATTCACCAAATGATCAAGAGATAGTCTTTTCATGGCAGAGAGATCAACAGTACAGCTGCTCTGTCTGGCTTCAGCTCCAACACTGAAAATGAAACTAAAACACACCCTGCAGCAAACAGCCTAAAACAAAAGTAAAATGCTGACAGACAGCCCAGCTCCACCCACTCTCTGATATCACTGCAGTAATAAATACCCATTTCTTAAAGGTACTCTCACTGCAGATATTTATATACACACCCATTTATAAACACCCATTTCTTAAAGGTACTCTCACTTGACAGGCCCTTGAAGCCAAATCATTGGAGTGAATGTTTCTGGAACATGCGAATGTAGATACGGGGATGAAGAATTCGTCCCGGGACATTGCAACTTGGGCCTTCGATGGTTCCTCAAATATTGAATGAGCCCCTACGCAATGTTGATCACGGGCGAAACGCACTTCATTGGCTGAAAGGAGCCATGTAAATGCAAGTTCTCTTTCTCTGTTTCCCTATGTGAGCCTACTCACTCATCTCCTGACTTTTCTCAATGCCCCCCACACCTGCATCAGGGGCAGGGTTACATAACCAAGTTTGGAATCTGGGCCCATATCTGTTTACCTATGCGAGCCATCTCACGCATCTCCTGGCTTTTCTCAGGTAAGCACATTAACTCTGGCAAAGTCTTGATTTCAAAAGCATCACCGTTGTTCTTTTCAAATCCCCACAAGTCCTGACCAGCTCCCTCGCCCTCTGGTCCCCCGAACCCCGGAAAATCGGCGAGGTCTGTCTCCAGCTCCATTTAAGGCCTTTTGGACACATTTGATTTCAAGTCTCGACCCTCTAAACTCTCAAACGTTCAACGTCAAAATTTAGTCAAAGAAGGTCCTGTGAAGCCGCCGGGAAGGGTGGGGGGGGGGGGGGGGGGGGGGGGGCGTTTTGTCCCAGAACAATTGCTGTGTTAATGCGGGGTGTTAATGTTGTTCAATCCCAGTCTTGTTGGCTGACTCGACTGCCTTCGAAGAGCGGCGTTGGCAGAAGGGTGGCCGTCGCCGTCAGCTTCCTGGGCGGGGTGCGGTGGAGACCATCCAGAATCCTCCTTGCACTGCCAATCTCTGCCCCATAACGTCCGCCCAAGGGGCACTGATTTGCAAACACAGTGGCACTGGCTCGCATGTTGGTGCATTGCCACCTTAATGCTCAATATGATGTTTGGGGACAGAGACAGTTCCATATTCAGCCAGAGACATATAGAATCGTAACTGCTAGAACTGTTAAATGTGGGCCCCTTACTATCTCTTCCAAGTAGATGCCCCTTGCTGGCGCATGCACGTACGGTGGCCCCAATTGGACAAAATGTGTTTTTCAAGGCACTGCAAAGTGGCCACATTTGGCTGAGGTATCAAGGATCAGGGATCACTCAAAAAACCGCACTGAAGGAAGTTAATCCCTCCAGGAGGAGGTGGGAGGCAGGTCACATTGAGAAAACCAGCGTCAGGAGAAAGAACAACATCAGTTCCGAAACCTCTGAAATGTTGTGGCCCAGTTGATGAGGGAAGCTCTCCAGGGTATATCTGGCATTCTGCCCTCGATTGAAGTAATGAGCTCTCGTAGAAGATCTGGAAGACATTTAAAAAAAAACACGAACACAGACAGCGGATCAACCCAGTTTATGTGCACTGGAGTATGAAACCCAGAGGCCATTTAAAAGAAATCAATGATCTGCCTTGAATTGACTGCTGCAATCCTATATAAATTATTTTCTGCGGGATTTATGCTGAGTTTTTGTCAAATATAAATCCCTCACGTGACTGGTGACCCAGATCGTTATATTTTTATCTCCCTCTCATCTCGATGAAATGTTGCGTTCTTCAAGATCAGCGATGCTTCGCGTATCAACCCTGACACCATTCTAGGTCATGTACATCATAGCAAGCTGCAGATATCTTCACAGTGTCACTACCTCATAAAATTCCAACACCCTTTCCTGAAGGATCCACTGCATTTTGGGTTCTTGAAGACTGAAGTTTCTCAGCTCCATCAGCCTCATCCTGCGGCCTTCAGGAACTTTCAAAGAATTAATCTTGGCATTGATGTTCTGCCACTCATTGCTTTATCTCACCTTCCGTCTGAACGCTCCCCACCTTTTGTGGAAAGATGCGTCCGTTGCCATGGTTTCCTCGGTGACAGAAGATCGCATTGGCACAGACGTTACCATGGGCAACACAGTCCGCAATCTCTTCCACTCGGCTGGACTCCAATAAGACTCATAGGGAATTTGAATGTCACTTGAGATTGGTGGAGATGGATGTCGAATTGTGCGCAGTTTCTGAACTCACAGCCGATTTCAATCACCGATCCCAGTGCATCACAGCAGGGGTTCCTCAGGGCAGTGTCCGACGCCCAAACATCTTGAGCTGCTGCATTAATGACCTTCCTCCCATCATAAGGTCTGAAGTGTGGATGTTCGCTGATAATTCCACAATGTTCAGTACCATCCACCACTCCTCAGACACAGACGCATATGCAGCAAGACCAGGATTGGGTTGATAAGCAGCAAGTAACATTCACATCACACAAGTGACAGGCAATGACCATCTCCGACAAGAGAGAATTGAACCAAATCCCTTGACATTCAATGGCAACACCATCGTTGAATCTCCTACTATCAACACCTTGGGGGTTACCATATAACCCTCATAGCCATATAAATACTGTGGGTCACAAAAGTACATCAGAGACTGGGAATTCTGTGGAGAGTAACTCACCTCCTGACTCCACAAAGCTGGTCCACCATCTACAAGGCACAAGTCAGGAATGAGAGGGAATATTCCAACACACACTCCACATGCATTTGATGAGGTTCCACATGGTCGGCTCATTCAGAAAGTTAGGGGGCATGGGATACAGGGAAATTTAGCTATCTGGATACAGAATTGGCTGGCCAAAAGAAGACAGTGAGTGGTAGTGGATGGAAAGTGTTCACCTGGAGGATGGTGACCAGTGGTGACATTGACAGGATGTAGAGCTGGGCTGAGAAGTGGCAGATGGAGTTCCACCTGGATAAATGTGAAGTGATTCATTTTGGAAAGTCGAATTTGAATGCTGAATACAGGGTTAAAGACAGGATCCTTGGAAGTGTGGAGGAACAGAGGGATCTTTGGGCCCATGTACATACATCCCTTAAAGTTGCCACCCAGGTTGATAGTGTTGTTAAGAAGGCGTATGGTGTGCTGGCTTTCATCGACAGGGGGATTGAGTTTCCGAGCCGCGAGGTTTTGCTGCAGCTTTATAAAACCCTGGTTGACCACACTTGGAATATTGTGTCCAGTTCTGGTCGCCTCATTATAGGAAGGATGTGGATGCGTTGGAGAGGGTGCAGAGGAAATTTACCAGGATGCCGGATGGACTGGAGTCATTAGGGATGTTTAAGTGACTCTTGGACCGTCAAATGGACAGCAGTAAATTAAACGGGTGTAGGTTAGGTTGACCTTAGATTAGGATAAATGGTCGACACAACATTGTGGGCCAACGGGCCTACACTGTGCTGTACTGTTCTATCTTCTATCCCTGGATGAGTGTGACTAAAGATTCAGACCAAACTGTTCTCCCTAAGTGAAGAAGGCTGATGCTTGCTGACATGCCACTGGCTCACTGGCGTAACATGGGCGTGAATGAGGTTTGTCGCTTGTTTGTCGAGTCCTGTGCTGACTTGGAAAATGCCTTTGCTTGCTCAAACCATGAAGGAAGACGCTGTCTGAACCAAAATCACTCCGACAATGACAAGGTTATTTCTCCTGGAACATCCACAGGTTAATTACTCCCCATGTTGCTACACTGTTGTGCCAGGTAGAAATTCAACTCAGTGAAGAGATTCAATTAGATGAAAAGAAGGTCGCTATTGCAATCAAGGCCCCACTGCAAAGGTCATGTACTGAAGCCAGTTGGAGTGCATCTCTGAATTGCTCTAAATTTACGTCGGTCTTGTGTGTCCTTCTACCTTGTCGCTATCCATTTTCTCAGCCTTTAACTGACCCGCCAGCAACTCAGCCACTAGCCAATCTTCACTCAGTGTTGCCAGGGCCAACATTGAGCCATTGTTTGCCGCTAAAATGATATTGACACTAATGACGCCACAAGTCATTTACGCACAGATGTTTCAGCAAAACCTCACGCAGGGGGTGTGGTTAAACTTCAATAGCCAGATGTTGCTGCCTGAGTTACCCCATCGCCTTTCTGGATATTGCTCCCAGCTCAATTTATACAGCTGTGTTGCTAATGATTGCCCCCCACCCCACCCAACCCCCACCCCCCCACCCCATGGGGGAGCTCATATTCCTCACGTACCATGGGATAACCAATTATCCCCAGCCAACAGGATCCATCAGGTTATAACAAAATAAGTTTCTTTATTTTCCTCGCCTGTGGTCTCCCCGTGTCCTTGTTAAAAATGCCAACGTGAATATCGAGCTGATTGGCACAAGAACCAGAGGGTGACGGCAGCAAATGATCTGCATACAGACAGTTGTTTGTGATCCGGATCAGGAAAGGAAGGCGGAGGGAGCCCGGACGGTCACCTTCAAAACGGAATCAGATGAATACTTCGAAGGAAAAGTGTTTCATCGGGCTACACGATGAAAGAACATTGACTGTCTGGCTCCACCCAAGAGCCGACACCACTGGCAGAATGGGCAAAACAGCCTCGGCCGGCGCTGTTTCATTTTTTTTTATTTTATAAGACTTTTTATAAGATTTTATAATTGGGCAGCACGGTAGCATGGTGGTTAGCATAAATGCTTCACAGCTCCAGGGTCCCAGGTTCGATTCCCGGCTGGGTCACTGTCTGTGCGGAGTCTGCACGTCCTCCCCGTGTGTGCGTGGGTTTCCTCTGGGTGCTCCGGTTTCCTCCCACAGTCCAAAGATGTGCGGGTTAGGTGGCTTGGCCATGCTAAATTGCCCGTAGTGTCCTAAAAAGTAAGGTTAAGGGGGGGTTGTTGGGTTACGGGTATAGGGTGGATACGTGGGTTTGAGAAGGGTGATCATTGCTCGGCACAACATCGAGGGCCAAAGGGCCTGTTCTGTGCTGTACTGTTCTATGATTCTATGATAAGACCATAAGGCAGTGGAGCAGAATTAGGCCACTCGGCCCATCGAGTCTGTTCCGCCATTCAATCATGGCTGGTATTTTTCTCATCCCCATTCTCCTGCCTTCTCCCCATAACCCCTGATCCCCTTATTTATCAAAAACCTATTATCCCTGTCTTAAAGACACTCAGTGAATTGGCCTCCACAGCCTTCTGCGGCAAAGAGTTCCACAGATTCACCACCCTCTGGCTGAAGAAATTCCTCCTCGTCTCTTGTTTTAAAGGATCGTCCCTTTAGTCTGAGATTGTGTCCTCGGGTTCTAGTGTCTCCTACAAGTGGAAACATCCTCTCCATGTCCACTCTATCCAGGCCTCGCAGTTTCCTGTAAGCTTCAATAAGATCCCCTCTCATCCTTCTAAACTCCAACAAGTACAGACCCAGAGTCCTCAAACGTTCCTCATACGACAAGTTCTATGAACCCAATTCACAGCAACTCCCGGAAGAACCCGCGGGTTCTTCCGGGAGTTGCTGTGAATTGGGTTCATAGAACTTGTCGTATGAGGAACGTTTGAGGACTCTGGGTCTGTACTTGTTGGGGCAGGGTAGACCATCGGGATCAATCAGGCGTGAGCGAGTATCCTTCTCCTCTCCGAATCTCACTCTCCTGCTCCTTTCCGCCTCTGCTAATATTTTCCTTTCTCAAGAGTCTCATTGTCTTCTCCAAGCACTCTGTGAAGTTCTGCATTTTCTCCCTTGCAGCAGGGAAAGCACCTCACGAGCGGTGAAGGGCTTTGAAACATCCTGAGGTCAGGCGGCAGATAAGCGTCAGGTTCTTTTTCCTTTCAACTCCGCTTTGCATCATCGCAGAGTTCCACATTATAACAACTTTCTGTGTCTGGGATTTATGTTTCATTATTCTGGTTTTATTTTTGCCATTGCCTTCAATGTGTGCCATCTCGATTCTGCCCGATTGGCAAGATAAGGCAGCAGGGTAGCATGGTGGTTAGCATAAATGCTTCACAGCTCCAGGGTCCCAGGTTCGATTCCCGGCTGGGTCACTGTCTGTGTGGAGTCTGCACGTCCTCCCCGTGTGTGCGTGGGTTTCCTCCGGGTGCTCCGGTTTCCTCCCACAGTCCAAAGATGTGCGGGTTAGGTGGATTGGCCATGCTAAATTGCCCGTAGTGTCCTAATAAAAGTAAGGTTAATGGGGGGGGGGGTTGTTGGGTTACGGGTATAGGGTGGATACGTGGGTTTGAGTAGGGTGATCATGGCTCGGCACAACATTGAGGGCCGAAGGGCCTGTTCTGTGCTGTACTGTTCTATGTTCTATAAAAGAATGATCCATCACTCTTTACCTCATTACAACCAGTCCTAATCTCAAAGGTTATTTCAACCTTTTCATTTTGATCAGATAAAAAAAACGCACACAAAAATTGCCATTACTGTTCATTCCTGGCAGCATCCTAGTGAATTCGCCACGTACCTTTCCTCCTGCTCTTGCCAGCTGCTTATAACAGAGACCACTGTTGTGCTGAGAAGATGGTGACGCAGCTCGCTGCAAAGGTTTGAAGTTGCTGTCAGATTAACCGTGATCTCATTAAGTGGAGGAGCAGGCTCGATGGGCCGAGTGGTCTACTCCTGCTCCTTGCTCGTCTGCTCATGTGTTCGATTGTGGCCCTCCCTCTGATCCCTTTTCGAGTTAAAGAACGTTTTTCATAGGGCCACCATTTGTTGCCCATTCCTTTTTTAAAAAATAAATTTAGAGCACCCAATTATTATTTTTTCCAATTAAGGGGCAATTTAGCGTGGCCAATCCACCGACCTTGCACATTTTTGGGTTGTGGGGGCGAAACCCACGCAGACGTGGGGAGAATTTGCAAACTCCACACGGACAGTGACCCAGGGCCGGGATTCGAACCCAGGTCCTCAGCGCCGCAGTCCCAGTGCTAGCCACTGTGCCACATGCTGCCCTGTTGCCCTTCCTAACTGCCCTTGAACTGGGCTACTTGCTGGGCCATTTCAGAGGGCAGGTAAGAGTCAAGCACATTACTGTGGATCTGGAGTCACACGTCGGCCAGACAGGGTAAGGATGACAGACTTCCTTCCCTAAAGGACATTAGCGAACCAGATAGATTTTCACGACAGTCAATGATCGTTCTCGCGGTCAGGTGGTCTTCATGACTGAGATTAGCGTTTGTTATTCCAGACTCATGAATTTAATCCAAATTACGCCAGCAGCCTTGATGGGGTTTCAACCCCCAGAACATCAGCCTACACCTTTGGATTTCTAGTCCTGTGCCTCCCTTGGCATCCCTCACATCATGAACCAACTGTTGCCCAATCAAGCTTCATACAAGTTCAACAGTAACTCATTCCTATTAGGTTCAGCCAAGCCTTCTGTTCACCTTTATCTTACCACTTGCCCTGTAATTCTTCATGCGTTTCTTTCCCTTGTTTCTATTTGCGCAATGCCATTACTTGAGATTTGTCCGCATTAAATTGCATCGTCCAACGTCAAGTTTGACGTGCGTCGCAAGAAACTTGACCTTCCTCTGGTCTGTCAAACCGAAGATCACAATGGTACCTTTCGCGGGGAAAAAGTACATCAGGCATTAAACGTGCGGATGTAATGCCGGAGAGGAGGATGGCCAAATAAATATGGATAGACATTAGTTAATGATAACAGAGCAAAGTATCAGCAGCTCAAGGTGAGCAAACAGATAGCTGGCTGTTTAGCCAAATGTGAGAGCCTGTGAGGAATTACAATGTGATAATCATGGGGGTCTTCAGTCTCAGAGCACGGCGCTGAAGATAGACGGCTTTTTCTAAACCATGTTAACAGGGTACAACTCTGCAGGTCCTAGGAGGTAATTGATGCCAACAATTTGAAACATTCCAGCCACAGCACAGATACGTTTGTCTGTAGCTGCGCACTAATCTGTTGTTGGCACAGCATCCTCCCACCTAATGGGCGTGCCGAACTGATGGGTCGGAAGAGGCCTGGTTTGTAAACAGTACATGGAGTCTTCTGCATTTGCGCTCACTTGCTGCGAAGCGAGTTGGGAGCCCCTGATGCTGCACGAAGATGCTACCGAGGTCCAGGTCCTTCCTTTATATGGTGGATGTCAGGAAATCGCTTCTACTACCAAGCTGTTCTGTCCTCTCTCTCTCTCTGTAACTTCTCCCAGCGTCCAAGATCTCAGAATTCCTCCAACTCTGACCATTCCCATCACTGACCATTCGCGGCCACCCCCTTAGGCCGATGTTCTCAGGCATCCACTGCCCTTGTTCTTCACGGTGATTCAGTTCAAGGATTTGAAAGGTGCTCCCAAAGGAGCCTTTGCAAGTTGCCCCATGTTGTGTATGGTACATGCTGCTGTTGCCGTGCAACAGTGGCAGAGGGAGTGAACACTTTAGGTGATGGATGTGGCTACTCAAGTTTTGTCCTGGATGATGTCAAGCTTCTTGAGTGTTCTTGGAGTTGCACTCATCCAGGCAAGTGGGGAGAATATTTCATCACGCTGCTGACTTGAGCCCTTGAGGACGTTGGACAAGCTCGGGGAAGTCAGGGGGTGAGTTACTGGGGTCTGGTCCAGTATCCTAACAGAGGTAACTATGGTGATTTTCTTCCCTGAAGGGCATTAGTCAATCAGATCGGTCTCTACAACAATCAACGATAGTTTCTTGGTCACCATTTCTGAGATTCGCTCGACCCAGATTTTTTTTAATGAATTGAACTTAAATCCTACCAGCTGCTGTGGTGGGATTTGAACCCATATCGCCAGAGCATTACCCTAGGCCAATGGCTGACTCACCAGTATGCCACCGTCTCCCCTTCTACTGATGGATTACACGTTTGCTGAAACAAGGCCACGGTTGTCATGCAGGAAACACTGCATCAAGTTTCCGATAAATGCAATAATTGTCGATAATCTGTTTTCTCAATGATGTTGTTTGGGGGGGAACCAATATCAGCGAGCCCACTGGCGTGGCTACCACTGCTGTCCTTTGAAATACTGCCACGGAATCCTGCTGTCTGCCTGAGAGGGCAGATGGGATCACAGGTGAAAGACGGCACTTACGGCAATGTAGCACTTCCCCTAGTGCGGGACTGCAGTATGGGCTCAAGTCACTGGTTCAGAACTGGAAACAATGACCTGCTGACTCAGCGGGAGGCATTCTGGAAACTGAGCCGCGGTAAGACCACATCCTGGTGGAGGATCGACCCACATCCGGCCCCACGGGGGTGGGGGGGGGGGGGGGGGAGAAGGCTGACCCCTGGTCCTGGTGGGCTGTTAAAGCGTGCCCCGCGCCCACAGGGGAGTGAGGGAGGGAGAATCCAGAGTGGCGGAAGAAGCAAGAGAATCGATGAAGAGCATCATTTGGTGGACTGATGTTGAACCGGGCTGGAAGTAATGACTGCGGGTAATTCACCCCAGCAATCCACAAATCCGGTCCCTTGTTTGTGCCAATTCATCACCGAGGGTGAGGTCTGACAGAGGAACTGGCGGTGCGCGTTGTCTCTGGGCGAGAATCTATCAGTAATCTTATGTTTTGTCTCCTTTTCCGTTTCAATGCCACTTAGCAGCAGATTTCCTCATGCAGCCCTGTGCTGCACATCAATCAGTGCCTCGCGGGCCCCAGGTGGGATGTTAGTCACACATTCCAATTTGAGGTTCGTCGTTTTCTAATTAACCCCACTGGGTGTTTGACCCACATCACAATGGAAGAGTTCTGTCAAGGCAGTTTCTCATTTTACTCAAACAAAAACAAAAGCTTTGAACTGGGAGGGGGGAGAAAAATATTAAATTTGTTTAATTCTATGAACAAACGCAGTTGGGGGAAAAAAACACACATTCCTCCAGCTGTAAGGTGTTTAAGGAACATCTCTCTGCATCCAAAGGTCCAGCCAATTACCGCTTTCAGCTGGACAAAGGGAAGCGGCCATCAAAAGACGTCTCTCCCTTGTTGATGCGTTGGCCTCACAGTCTCCGTTGGGGTTCTCAGAGCTCCTCCACTATTCAAGCTGCTTCCAAGCGTGGGCCCGGTTGCTGTCCCATTTCCAGTCCTTTCCCCATATCCCTGAAACCCTTTTCTCCTTTCAGGATTCATGTATTCTCTTTCGTTACTGAATCTAATTCCAACTTCATGGGGTAGCAAGTTCCACGTTCTCACCACTCTTTGGAAAAAGTAGTTTCTTCTGAGTCCCCTGTACCCGGATCTTGAGGTGGCCGTCCTATATTGATGGCCTCTTGCTATGCCCTTCCCACAGGTGGGAACCTTTGCCCCTGTCCCATCTTTGATAACCTTACAGGTCTTCGTTTTTACAGAAGTCTCGCCTGTCAATCCTTTCCTTATTTTTACACCCAGGCATTTCTGGCATCATCTTTGTCGATATTCCCTGTACGCTTCCCAGCGCCTCCACGTCCTTGTTATAACGTGGCTGTTGCGAGGAAAAGGACGGCAGGCCTCACTGGCGTGGGTCTCTGCCAGACGCTTCATTCAACTGATCTCCAGATGTCTGCCCTCAAGAGGCAGACTCATGGGCCGGGTTTCTTCGATCCAGCACCGGCGCGAGAATCGGGCCCCACCACCCGCTTACCGATTCCCCGGTGCCGATTCTCGGGAGCCCGCGGGATTGCCGCTGCGCCTGTCGGGGGCCGCTAAAAGCTCACCCCCCCCCCTCCCCGCCCAGCGATTCTCCGACGGGCCGAGTGGCCACCAAGTCCCACTGGCGTGGGTTACTCAGGTCCCACATGGCGGGACCTGGAAGGTGTGCCTGCGGGGGCCGTCCTGGAGGGGGAGCGAGGGGGGAATCCAACCCCGAGGGGGGGGGGGGCCTCCACGGTTGCCTGCCCCGCAATCAGGGCCTACCGATCGGCGGGTGGACTGGTTCCGTAGGGGCCTATGTTCTTCTGCGCCAGGCCCCTGTAGGGCTCCGCCATATTGCCCCGAGACCGGTGCGGAGATGGGAACCCATGCGCATGTGCGGAATCACGCCGCCGTGGCGTGCATGAGCGAACTCGCGATGGCCGTTCCGCGTCAGAACTTGGCCGCGGGATTGCAGAATCCCGGCCGTGGCATGGCCACGTGACTACGGAAAGCCTGAGATGTCAATGAGACGAGTTGCATGTCAAAAGCCAACCGATGGTGACCAGAACTGCACCCCTCTATACTCCAAGTGTGGCTTAACCAAAGCTCGAAAAACACGTTGAACAAAATTTCTGATCACCTTTCAGCTCTACCCGCCATGGAGTTTTTACAGACATGGGATAGCCAGGCAGGAGAAAGCTGCGGGCACTAAAGGACTGCATATCCAGCAAGAGTAGCTGAAATGCGTGAAGGTTGGGGGAAGAGACTCCAAAGGAGCTGTCACGCTGGAGTTTTTGAAATCGACTGCTCACAATGCGTCAGGATCCGATCGTGACAACACGTCTTGAGAATGATGGAACCCAGAGAGCCAGACTGCAACCTCAGTGAAAGCAAAAACATCTTTAAGTAATTGCTCTTTCCACACAGTAATGTCAAATTTCCCTGTAGAACAAATTTGTATTCTTAAATAAAACGTAATTATATTCTGCGTGTCACTCGGGTTTAAAAAAAAAAATAACTCTTGCTAACAGTGAGATAATTATTATCTCTGGGCATCGGAGAGTTGTGGAAGGTCTATTTCCCAAGCTGACAGCTGAACATTGGTTCATTAAATCAACCCAGCAAGCCAAGGGTTTTTGGCTCTCCTGAATCTCACAGGAAACTGCACGCGCAGAATTAGCAAACCAGGCCTCATCCCTTTCAACGAGACTATTTTATGCAGGTGCGAAACTAATCTCCAGTTCAGATCCATGGTTGTCAACGTCAGAAACAAGGGTCCGTCTGGACAGTCAGAGAATTGGAGCAGGTCTTTGCGAAGCTGTGGAGAAAACCGCCCTCTCCAGCCTGTCGCCACATGATAACCGTCACTGCGCTCGGAAATCAACCGTCTTGTTCAACGTCTCCAGGGCTGTGTATTTTGTACATCTGCATTCATTCTTGGGATGTGAGCATCACAGTCAGGGCCATCATTTGTAGCCCGTCCCTGCGCTTCCGGAGAAGATGTTCTCTTGAACCGCTGCAATCGGTGTGTAGGTACACCCACAGCACAGTTATGGAGAGAGGTCCAGGATGGATTGTGTGATATGGAGGGGAACTTACAGGTGGTGGTGTTCCCAGGTCCTTCCTGCTGCCTTTGCTCCTTCCAGATGGGGTTTGGAAGGTGCTGCTGAAGGATACTTGCTGCACTGCCTCTTGTAGATGGTCCATGTTGCTGCCACCAAGCGTGGGTGGTGGATATGGAACAATGCAAATCAGTAGACCGCACAAACAAATCGTGCTTCGCTTTTCCTTGACTACCTCCTCCTCCTCAAAAGGTCTTGTCAAGTTTGAAGAATTCTTATTCTTGAATGGGGTGTCAGCATCGCTGGCTGGGCCAGCATTAATGGCTCATCCCTGATTGCCCTTGAGGAGATGGTGGTGAGCTTCCTTCCTGAACTGCTACAGTCCCTGTGGAGTGGCTACACCCACAGTGGGACACAGACCCCTGAGACAGTCATAAATTATTCAGAAAACATATACTTTTGCTCCTTCCAAAAGGGGCTGGATAAAAACCCTCCTCGCAACTGGTGGAGGTTCGTCTAGACTGGATTTGCTTTGGAATTCCAAGGACAAAAGAGGATCAAATGGATTCTTCTCAAAGGCCAGGCCGTTTCAATATTGACCATTCCTAGCTCCTTGTATTGATCAAGAACACCGATCAATGATCGCCCTGAAGGCTCACCTACAAGACTCTGTGGATAGTAGCTGCTTCCCTTAATCACACATCTCAAGCATAGAACATAGAACAGTACAGCACAGAACAGGCCCTCCGGCCCTCGATGTTGTGATCAATGATCACCCTACTCAAACCCACGTATCCATCCTATACCCGTAACCCAACAACCCCCCCCACCTTACTTTTTAGGACACTAAGGGCAATTTATCACGGCCAATCCACCTAACCTGCACATCTTTGGACTGTGGGAGGAAACCAGAGCACCCGGAGGAAACCCACGCACACACGGGGAGGACGTGCAGACTCCGCACAGACAGTGACCCAGCCGGGAACTGAACCTGGGACCCTGGAGCTGTGAAGCATTTATGCTAACCACCATGCTACCGTGCTGCCCACCCATGCTACCGTACTGCCCACATGTTCCTCCAGCTGCTGTTGAAATTTGTTGGAACAACTTGGAAGGCAAAGGATCTGCAATCCAGAGCCGGATTGCGACAGGAGCTTGGGGCAGCGAGTGGACAGAACCAAGATATTTTGGAAAGTGGTTTTCCCCCCCACCCCCCAGTGCACTGTGAGTAGCTAACGTCGTACACTGGAGAATCTACCTGTAAATTGTCGCCTCCCCTGGAGGCGGTGGAGAGGGAATGGCCAGCCGTCACACATTCTGCGTCGGGGAGGCTGGAGGCGCCAAGGGTAGGAACACTGGCGGCGGCTGAGGTGCGTAAAGGGTGTCATGAGGGACTGCTGTCTTTGGAAAGGAGGCCTGGGAAGGAGGAATATGGGCTGAGCGAAGAGATCACCATTGAAGGCAGTGTGATTGAATGCAATCTCTTGTCCAGCTTCAAGGCTGTTGGGGTGGAAGATAAGAAGCAAGGAAGATTCCAATCATGGGTTCTGAGGGGGAAGAAAGGACTGAATGGAGGAAATGAGGTGGCCCCATTTGAGGCCTTGTCTATCACAGTTGGGAAGCTTCCTCATCTGAGTTCTGGAGGAGGACGTTGGAAGCACAGTGCCTTTCATCATGAAAGCTGATGAACGGAGATGAAGAAAAAAAGGAGAAGTGAATGAAGTCTTTAAAATTCTCATCCGTAATTTGAAATCCCTCCCTGGCCAATCCCTTGCTCTACTTACCTTTGATGCCCTCAAAACCCTCTGCGCTGCTCTGATTCTGGCCTCTTGAGCATCTGCACTTTTAAAAATAGTATTTTTAATCAAGATTTTAATTTCAACAAGTTACGCGGCAAAACCACAGGAATGGTCTGGCTCAGCTCCAAAAATAAGTCTCACTCTATATGGGTAAAGAGGGGAACAGGAGAACAGCAATATAATTGTCTCAGTACAATCATTAGATTCAATTTGGTGCCTCTACCCCCACCGCCAGAGAGCAAGGGGGAGAAGGATAAAGGCCAGGAAAACACAGTGAAATGGTGCAAACAGCACCAAGGCAAAGAGAAACCTGGATCGAAGAGAAGCTGACACATGGCGGCGATCGCTTGCAACGGCCACGAGAGTTCGGGATAAATTCTTGCCGCCACGTTCGGGTGCGGACCGGAGCACATCTCCCTCGACTCCAGCCACAGCAGAGGCACCAATGACCCCCCTCTCTTCGGGTGTCAGACGTATCTGTACCCCATGCAGGATCCAATCGCGGATTCTTAAACCCTCACCATGACAAAAACAGAAAAGTACAAAGAAAATGCCCGAGGGGCCCAGTTGCAGCAGGATGTTTTACATATACCGCTCAACGCAACGCGATCCCAACCTCAGGCACAGGACGGAATGATCATCATTCCACATATTGATACGGGGAAGACCAGCAGCTATAAATTCGGATTATGGTCAGCGGTTCTCAAGACAGGATACAAAAAAAGGGAGAGCTACCAGCAACAAAAGTTCTCAGGATAAAAGGAGACCAAGATACAACCATAAGTCTGCATTCCTTCGCTGCACGGCCACCATCAAGGATGGAGAATAGACCGAGCTGCTCGTTCATATAAGGGGCCGTCCAAACCATGAGGGGGGGAGGGTCAACAGGATATCAGCCACAGTACAGGACCTGGCTCAACCCCAGGCCTTCGTTCACTTTGGAGTCAATAAACCAAGGGTATTCAAGCACATCAAAAGTCGCATAGAACATAGAACACTACAGCGCAGTACGGGCCCTTGGGCCCTCGATGTTGCGCCGACCTGTAAAACCATCTGAAGCCTATCTGACCTACACTATTCCATTTTCATCCATATGTCTATCCAGTGACCACTTAAATGCCCTTAAAGTTAGCGAGTCTACTACTGTTGCAGGCAGGGCGTTCCACACCCCTACTACTCTCTGAGTAAAGAAACTGCCTCTGACATCTGTCCTATATCTACTACCCCTCAATTTAAAGCTATGTCCCCTCGTGTTGGTCATCACCATCCGAGGAAAAAGATTCTCACTGTCCACCCTATCTAACCCTCTGACGCAGTGTGTCCTTAGTAAGTGCCTTCGAGGAGGGACGTCCCTCGCATAAGAGGCTAACAGGATGTCAATCACAGCACCGGACTTGGCCTAGTCTAGCACAGTCTGAGACAAAGGAGCCAATAACCCCAAGGCACCCATCACACACCAGGACCCACCCCCTAGCCGGCCCTGCACCTCACTTACCCCTCCCAGGGCAGCGCAGCGAACAAATCGGGGCTTATAACAGCATGTTGCTCAACCAGAGGAAGAGGAGAAGCCGCCCCACCTCCACCCCCAAAGGAGGAGCCCAAGAACATTAGACTAACATGGCGTGCCCTTGCAAGACGGCATGAAGGGACAGGTACGCGCTGCCTCAACAGAGGCAAAAACAGTGACCCAACCACAACAAGGACATTAATCAAACCAATATACAAGACCACCTGGAGAAGGACGACTAACTACCCTCCGCCCCGCCCACCCTACCCCCAAACCGAAGAGGGGGTCCAACAATGCACAGACAGAGAATAAAAACTCTCACTTCAACAGATCAAACAGGGATAAACCGACTGCACCCAGGCAAACACCACCACTCATCTCCCCCAACCCCAATAGCCCGAAAAATGCCACCCACAAAAGAGATTCGGAAGGAACCCAGGCCCCTCAGGAATACATGCCCAGATTTGCTCTGGTCCTGGAAGGAGAATTCTCAAAGCTCAAAGCAATAAGAAAAATAAAAGAAAACTGCAAAATGTAAACACGATAAGAATTAGCTCTAACTGGGGGCTCTGCTCAATCCAACTGAGGGCTCATCTAACCCTGTCACCCTCCACAATACCGACAATTCGCCCATCACCGCCCTCCTTATTTTCACCTCCACCACGCAGTCGCCCCAGTGCCCAGGCGGCCAGTAACCCAGGCCCCAACCAGTGGAAATTTGCCACCCTTCTGCGTTGTCTCCGGCTTAATCGAAAAACCCGCATCCATCTGAGATGCGATAAAACCTCTTTTCAAATTAACCTGACGGTCTGCCCCTCCCTTACAGAGGTGCGGTAAAACCCATGAGGAATAGGTGCAGGAGTCGGCCATTCGGCCCCTCAAGCCTGCACAACCATTCAATAAGACCATGGATAATAAGCATCAAACTTCACCCCACTTGCCGCCCAGTTGCTCAGACTGTCCCGAAAGAAAAGAGCCAGTTGGGTTTTTAATGATAACCCATTTCACTTTTCATGGTGCCAGCTCTTTAAAAGGGGAAGAGCTGGATTAAATTTCTCGGCTGACCATGGTCAGGTTTGAGCTTCCACAGTGTGGTCATCAGTCCAGATCTCCAGATCACGAGTCCAGCAATAAAACCACCAGTGTTAAGATTGGAATCCTGTCGCAACGAAGGGCATGTCCCACTTGTAAGAGAGAGCAGCAGTTACGAAGTGGGGACAGGCTGGGGAATTATTGCACTGCAAGGTAGCACAGTGATTAGCACTGTTGCTCCACAGGGCCAGGAACCCCGGTTCGATTCCCGGCTTGGGTCACTGTCTGCGCCTTGTCTGTGTGGGTTTCCTCTGGGCGCTCTGGTTTCCTCCCATAAGTCCTGAAAGACGTGCTTGTCAGGTGAATTGGACGTTCTGAATTCTCCCTCCGTGTACCCGAACAGTTGCTGGAGGGTGGCTACTGATCTTCACAGTAACTTAATTGCAGTGTTAACGTAAGCCTCCTTCTGACACCAATTTCAACCAACTTCCGCCTCCAAGTGGGGAGAACAATGTGCTCTGCACTCTCGAGTTCTGGAAAGTGGCAGGTCTTGAGTTCTGCTCATGAAGCTCAGTTGCGATCACAGGCGGTAAAAGCGGAGAGGCCTCCTCGAGTGGATCAGCAGAAGGGAATCAGAGGGCAACAGGACTGCGGAGGTAGTGGGCTGCGAAAGTTTTGCAGCTGTGCAATTGTAGTTTCTCTGAGCTGAACGCCTTCTGCATATTAAACGCTGAGATCTTTCTCCACTGCTCGGCTAATGACGCCTGCTGACAGGCAGATTGCGTTCCAAAAATATACTTATTTTTGCAGTGTGGAGCGGGACCATGTTACTGTTTGAGTATTATCTGAACACTTTTGTCTGGTGCCGACAGTGAGTCTTGGAAAGAGGGGCTGATTCTACTGCAGATCCAGAACCTTACAGCAATCGCAGCAGAGAGAAAATTGTCCGGCTGAATGGTGGAAGAGGGCATTTCCAGATGCTCCGTGCGGCACCGTGAGAGCAGAGGTGACAAAGAGAGAGGGGGGGGGGGCTTTAAAATTCCTCCTCCACAGCCCCCCCCCCACCCCCATCCTTTCTACAATGGTCTGAGATAGCTACGCTGCTCCGATTCCCAGCCGATGGTCAATCCCCTTTGTTCCAACACTGATGGCTGCCAGAGGTCTTCTGAAGTGGCTTGCCCACACACATGGAAGGGGGTGGGGCGGCATAAACTTAAGTTCCAAATGGGAACGGGTGGGAAATGCAGAGGAAGCTATTTTGCTCAGCCCGCTTCCGGCCACTGTGTCAGGGTAGCCATTCCATGCTTGCTTTGGGGAGAGTGGACCGTGCTCCCCACAGCACACCAGGAGCAAAGTGTTTTGCTTTTGAAATTGGGGGGGGTTTGCTGGTGCCTTCCGCCTCAGGATTACGAAAGGATGCGACATGGTAGGTGTAGAGGCAATGGGCCTGATTTTCCAGCCCTTCCCGCTGGCGGGGTTCTCCAGTTCTGCTGAGGGTTACCCTGCTCCCCGGCGGTGGGACGGACAAGCCGCACAAAATGCCATTGACAGCGACGGGGCCGGGGCAGATCCCGCTGCTGAGCCACCACCGGGAAACACGCCGCTGGGAGGGCGGGCCAGAAACACCTGGGAAATGTTTCCACTTTTGGATGGGAGACGACGGAAGACTCAGGGCCACGATTTGTAAGATTCGCTAACAAATCCAGGACAGACTGCAGGAAAAAAACCTCTATGCCCAGGGAGTGGTGGCAATGTGCAACCCGCACCCGTGGAGAGTGGTTGAGGAGAATCGGACCGATGCATTTAAAGGGTAGCTGGATGTGGGAGGAGGAAAGCCACGTGAATGAGGTGAGGAAGTGTAAGGTGGGAGGAGAAGCCTCCTGTGGAGCGCAGACAGCAGCCTGGCCTGTTCCAGTTCTGTAAGTTAGATGCAATTTTAGTGATTCTTGGCAGCCCCACTTCCAGACCGCGCGGGGAGGGGGGCGTTGCACGGCCCTGAGTTGCAAGGCTGACGGACATGGCTGGGGCTTTGCAGAGTCCAACCTGGCTGCACAATAAAAGCAAATTACTGCGGAAGCTGGAAATCCGCAATCAAAAAAGAAAATGCTGGGAAAACCCCAGCTGGTCTGGAAGCAACATTGGCGGGAGAGGGGAGCAGTCCCGACCCAGAAATAGGCAAAATCCGCTGTGAACGGGAGCATAACTTTCATCCCTGCCAGTGTTAATGGCCGAGATTGTCAGGGGAAGGATTCCTCAGGGAACACCCGGATCATACCTGGTCTGTCCACGTCCCTCATCTTGTTGAGTTCCAGCTGAGGGAAGCCAATGGGGAAAAGATTTCCAGCCAATTTATGCGCCTCGGCCACGCTTTCTGTTTCTAAGCAGCGCGGGGAATGATTGCATTCAAGATATCCACTGTTCATATCACTTAACATTCATGTAATCAGCAGCACTAAGTGTGCCTTGCTGTTCGCAGGCCGCTGATTGAAAGGCAAGATCTAAAGTCGCAGGCTTTCCAGAAATGCTATTACCCACATTCGGAGTGAATCATTCCAATAAAAGGCTTCAAGTGATGCTCGATTTTTCTCAACTTTCGTTCAATATTTAAATTTAATTCAAGATAGAGCAAACGCTCTAAGTGGCCCTGGGTGCCGGCTTCATTAACAAACTCAGCTGCCTGAGAGCGTGCCTGACGATTCATTTGGCTGGGGAGCTGTTGGCGTAATTAGGAGAGCCTCCTTCGAAAGATGTCTGCCCCCCCCCCCCCCCCCACCGAAGTACCGTACCATTCCCGTACCAGCCTCCCCGGACAGGCGCCAGAATGTGGCGACTAGGGGCTTTTCACAGTAACTTCATTGAAGCCTACTCGTGACAATAAGCGATTTTCATTTCATTTAATTTCAAGTGGCGATTGTTTCCGAGCGGTTGTGGACCACCGCCCACCAATTCCGTCTCCCCCCATGTCCCTCATTTCTCAAAGCCAAACAGCTCTTTTTTGTTTGCTGTTGTTGCCGTCACCGTTGCCGCGGCAGCCATTTTGTGCACAGCAAGGTCCCACCGTTGACAATTCGGTAACGGCCAGATAATCTGCCGTTAGTTGACGGACGGCCTCCCTCCCCCCCTGTTCCTCTTCGAACACCGCTGTGAGGTCTTTTGCTTCCTCCTTGGGCAGAGTTTCATGGACAGGGCAGGGGGCGCAGCCTCCGGTTGGGTTATAACACTCCTCTCCTCCCGCCCACACCCCCCCCCCTCCAAAAGTCCAATACATCCTCCACCTGGTTTGCTCGAGGCTGTCTCTCGCACGCCTGTTCGGTCCCTTGAACTCACACGGAGTACGAGACCGGTGCTGGTTGCTTTACAACTGACCCTGGGATCCACGCCAAGGGTGGCCTGTTTTCGTACGCCGAGCTCAAATGGCTGCACTGCCAGTCCGGCCATTCAGTTGGACGGCAGGTGGTAAGGTGCAGTCCGTACATGGCGGATTCCCGTTTTGCTCGTAAATGCTGTGCCGTTGTCCGACACCAACACTTCGGGAAGCCCAGGAACACTGAAGCTTTGCCTGAGACGCTCGGCGGTGGCCCGCGATGTCGTCGTGGTCATGCCGTGGACGTCCATCCACTGCGAACGGGGGGGGTCCATGACAATTGGGCGCTTGGTTCCTTGAAAGGGTCGCGCGAAATCCACATGGAGGCGGGATCATGGTCGACCCGGCCGATCACACTCTCGTCGCCCCCCCCCCCCCCCCCCTTATCTGTGGACATTGTTCCAGGCGAGGCCTCACAGGGAGTCCGAGGTTACAGACCCTGCGGCCTCCAGCTAGGTTATAACCGCTATCATCCTGCCAGAGCTACCGCAGCGGAAACATAGAACAAACCTCTCACCCTCTTCTTCCACTCCAGACATTTGTGATTAATGTTATCAGTAGCCGATATAATGGTACCTTACCTTTAAGGCATTGGCCCCTTTAAGACCGGGCTTGGAACCCTGGGGGACTCCGCCTCTGGCTCCGCCCCCAGGAAACGGTATATAAGATAAGGCTCACTCAGGCAACATGTGATGAGCACACTTCTCGGCTGCTGTTCTCAGATGATTAAAGCCTTTGAAACATCTATCTTCTCTCCTGTGGCTAGATTGAGGGTATCTCAACATTCTTCCACCTTTGATGAAAACAGGCTCACCAGCGGGGGACATGTTTACATTAAGTAAAATGCCAAATTAAGAACTCCAATCAAATAACGCCTTCGCGGGCTACGCAGCCCCTCGGGCTTCATTTGCACGAGGCTGCTGGAAGTGATTGAATTCCTGTGTGTTTACTGCTGGTTCGCGGGGTCTGTCTACTTCGCTGGAGAGCACAGCTCAGCTTCAGGTTTCTTGATAGATTTCACAGCAGGAGACCACAGCGCTCTCCAAAACGCAAAGGCTGCCTCGTGTTTTTTTTTCAGGCTGGAGTTGAATCAGTCGCTCTGCTGACAACATTATCATCTGTCAGCTACAAGGCCCTCTTCAATGACAAAACACACACGCACAGCGGTGGGCTGGAAAGAAGATTTGAGATTTTGCGAATGGAACTTGCTCCTCCACCCAAGGGGTCCTCACCCTGTGGCTGAGTGAGCACGGATGCTGTCTCTCGCATCCCTGCTAGTCGCTGCGCCTAGACTGTCGGAGCTTCCGCCACCAGGTTACTCCCAGGATTCAGAGGGCAGGAGCCGGGTGGGGACTCAGCGACAGGGAGCACCAGTGCAGTGGGTTGTTTTTAAAATTTTTCAGACTGCAAGGGGTCCTACTGCAATGATTTTGGACATTCAGTCACAAGCTTGGTCAGAGAGGTAGCTTTCAAAATGGCGGCCACTAGAAAATGATGGCCTCCCCTTTGGACTGGAGCCCAGGCGACACAAGAACAGGCATTTGCCAAAGTAAAGCACCAGCTTCTGATGCACTTTCGTCCGTCAAAACCGCTGATACTCAAGCCTCCCCATTTGACGTTGGATCAGTGTTATCCCTTCGCTGGAACGATGGGACAGGGCGACCGATAGCCTAACGGACCAAGAACCTTGGCTGACGCAGAGCGCCGTCACGCTCAAATAGAAAGTGAAGGACTGGCCGCGATCTTCGCAGTTAAGAAAGTTGCACCAGCACTTTCGTGGACTTCATTCCGTAATAATCATGGACTGCAAGTCCTTACTTGGCCTTTTCAAAGAAGACAAAGTGATACCGCCAATAGCTTCAGCCAGGATCCAGCGATGGGCATTGCTGTTGGCAGCGTATGAGTATACTTTTGAGCATCGCCCAGGTGCACAGAGTGTGCACCTGGATGCTCGGAGCTGACTCCCAGTGCCTATACGCTCCCACCCCCATGACCCGCCAGTAGCCGGTGAGGTTGTGTTGCCACTTAACTTTATGGACATGTTGCCTGTCACAGCCTCAAGTTCGTGTATGGACTCAAAAGGATCCCACATTGACAAAATCGCGCACATTGTCCTCTCCAAGAGACTGCAGGAGAAGAAGAACTGTGAGCATTTGCAACCAAGCAACAGGAGTGTGGTAGTAACCACTGCTGTATATATTAGAGTATGTATGGTAAGGCCCTGTACTACAGGTACGGGGGTAATCCCTGCCTGCTGGCTCCGCCCAGTAGGCGAAGTATAAATATGTGTGCTCCCCGTACAGCAGCCATTTCGCTAGCTGCTGTAGGAGGCTACACATCTTAGTGTAATAAAGCCTCAGTTGTATTCAAATCTCGTCTTTGTGCAATTGACCGTGCATCAATTTATTACACTAAAGTTTTCAGAAGATGGACCTACGCATCAAGCCGGATCGCCTGCAGTTGGATCCGCAATCCGGCAACGCCAAAAAGGACTTTGAACACTGGCTAGCTTGTTTCGAAGCTTACATCAGGTCAGCACCTGACGCAATTCCGTAAGCTCAGAAGATCCAGACCTCTACATCCGGCTGAACTCCGGCGTTTTCTGCTTATCCAGGACTTGCCGACCTACGATGAAGCCACGGCGCTACTGAAAGAGAATTACGCTCAGCGGACTAACACGCTTTACGCCAGGCACGTCCTCTCAACTCGTAGTCAACTCCCTGGTGAGTCAGTAGAAGATTTCTGGCGTGCCCTAATTCCCCTTGTCAGAGACTGTGACTGTCAGGCTGGTCAGAGACTGTGACTGTCAGGCTGGTCAGAGACTGTGACTGTCACGCTGGTCAGAGACTGTGACTGTCCGGCCGTCACGCTGGTCAGAGACTGTGACTGTCCGGCCGTCACGCTGGTCAGAGACTGTGACTGTCCGGCCGTCACGCTGGTCAGAGACTGTGACTGTCGGGCCGTCACGCTGGTCAGAGACTGTGACTGTCAGGCTGGTCAGAGACTGTGACTGTCCGGCCGTCACGCTGGTCAGAGACTGTGACTGTCAGGCTGGTCAGAGACTGTGACTGTCCGGCCGTCACGCTGGTCAGAGACTGTGACTGTCCGGCCGTCACGCTGGTCAGAGACTGTGACTGTCCGGCCATCACGCTGGTCAGAGACTGTGACTGTCCGGCTGGTCAGAGACTGTGACTGTCCGGCCGTCAGGCTGGTCAGAGACTGTGACTGTCCGGCCGTCACGCTGGTCAGAGACTGTGACTGTCCGGCCGTCACGCTGGTCAGAGACTGTGACTGTCAGGCTGGTCAGAGACTGTGACTGTCCGGCCGTCAGGCTGGTCAGAGACTGTGACTGTCCGGCCGTCAGGCTGGTCAGAGACTGTGACTGTCCGGCCGTCACGCTGGTCAGAGACTGTGGGGGCCACATTTGACCTCGCGGCAGCCAGAAAGCTTGCGCTATCAATGACGGTCGCCTCGCGCAATATCCAGGCCCACACCCCCGGCCGCGTGGCCCACCCCTCCTACACATCGTGGACCCCGCAGACGGCCGCCCCATCGGGGACCCCATTCAGCCAACCCTACGCCTGTGCGACGCGCCAACCAGCCAACCCCAGGGGCCCCAGATGTTACTTCTGTGGGCAGCCAAAACACCCCCGCCAACGCTGCCCAGCCCGGAGCGCCCTTTGCAAGGCCTGCGGCAAAAAGGGGCACTTTGCTGTGGTGTGCCAGGCTCGCACAGTCGCCGCAATCGCTCCGACCCCCCTCCCCCCGCGTACGGACAGTGGGCGTCGACATCTTCCTCCCCGCGGACTACGCACGGCCAGTTGGCGCCGCCATCTTCCTCTCCCCAGGCCATGTGCCACCCATGGGTGCCACCATCTTGTTCAACCCTCGCCACATGCGACCCGTGGGTGCCGCCATCTTGTCCTCCTCAGGATCGTCAGGCGCCGCCATCTTGTCTCCCCCACAGCACGTGGGCTCCATCATCGTTCCAGGACCCGTGCCACCCAGGCACTCCATTGTCTGACACCAGCGATGACCAGCTGCGGCTCGCCTCAGTCACGATCGACTAGTCTCGCCCGCACAATCTAGCAACTGCCTCCACAAGCGTGAAGATTGATGGGCACGAGATCTCCTATCTGCTGGACTCCGGGAGAACCGAGCGCTTCATACATCCCGAGGCGGTAAGGCGCTGCTCCCTCGCGGTACACCCCGCCAATCAGAGAATCTCCCTGGCCTCTGGGTCCCACTCCGTGGTGATCCGGGGGTACTGCATAGCCGCGCTGACTATCCAGGGTGTAGAGAGGTCTCTACGTCCTCCCCAACCTCTGCGCTGCCCTGCTACTCGGCCTGGACTTCCAGTGTAACCTCCAGAGCCTAACATTGAAATCCAGCGGGCCCCTACCACCCCTTACTGTGCGCAGCCTCGCGGCCCTAAAGGTCGACCCACCTTCTCTATTCGCAAACCTAACCCCGGATTGCAAACCCGTCGCCACCAGGAGCAGACGGTACAGCACCCAGGACAGGACCTTCATCAGGTCCAAGGTCCAGCGGCTGCTTCGGGAAGGCATCATCGAGGCCAGCAACAGCACCTGGAGAGCCCAAGAGGTAGTGGTGAAAACGGGAGAGAAACACAGAATGGTCGTGGACTACAGCCAGACCATCAATCGGTACACACAGCTCGACGCGTACCCCCTCCCACGCATATATGATATGGTCAATCAGATTGTACAGTACCGGGTCTTCTCAACTGTAGACCTAAAATCCGCCTACCACCAGCTCCCCATCCATAAGGCGGACCGTCCATACACTGCCTTCGAGGCAGATGGCCGCCTCTTCCATTTCCTTAGGGTTCCCTTCTGCGTCACCAACGGGATCTCGGTCTTCCAAAGGGAGATGGACCGAATGGTCAACCGGTACGGGCTGCGGGCCACTTTGCCGTACCTCGGCAATGTCACCATCTGCGGTCACGATCAGCAGGACCATGATGCCAACCTTGCCAAATTTCTCCGCACCGCCACTCTCCTAAACCTCACTTATAACAAGGAGAAGTGCGTATTCAGCACAAACCGCTCAGCCATCCTCGGCTATGTGGTCCAGAACGGAGTTCTGGGGCCCGACCCTGACCGCATGTGCCCCCTCATGGAGCTTCCCCTTCCCCACTGCCCCAAGGCCCTCAAACGCTGCCTGGGGTTCTTTTCTTACTACGCCCAGTGGGTTCCAAACAAGGCCCGCCCGCTCATCCAGTCCACCCTTTTCCCCCTGACGGCCGAGGCTCAACAGGCCTTCAACCGTATCAAGGCCAACATCACCAAGGCCACGATGCACGCAGTCGACGAGATGTTACCCTTTCAAGTGGAGAGCGACGCATCAAACTTCGCCCTAGCCGCCACCCTCAACCAGGCAGGCAGGCCCATGGCATTCTTTTCACGAACCCTTCATGCCTCCGAAATTCGGCGTTCCTCCGTCTAGAAGGAGGCCCAAGCCATCGTTGAAGCTGTGCGGCATTGGAGGCATTACCTGGCATTATCGCCCCGGTAAGCTCAACGAGCCCTCCAATTCCCTATCCCGAGGTACATGTGCCAGCGCACAGGTGGACCGACTCTGGACTCTACACGACAACCTTTGTCGCCCGGGAGTCACACGGCTGTACCACTTCATTAAGGCCCGCAATCTGCCCTACTCAGTCAGGGAAGTCAGGGCCATCACAAGAGACTGCCAGCTCTGTGCGGAGTGCAACCCACACTTCTACCAGCCGGACCATGCGCACCTGGTGAAGGCCTCCTGCCCCTTTGAACGCCTCAGCGTGGACTTCAAAGGACCCCTCCCCTCCACCATCCGGAACACGTATTTCCTCAGTGTGTTCGATGAGTACTCCAGATTCCCCTTCGCCATCCCATGCCCCGACATGATGTCTGCCACCGTCATCAAAGCCCTCAACATCATCTTTGCTCTGTTCGGCTTCCCGTGACAGGGGATCCTCATTCATGAGCGATGTGCTGCGTCAGTTCCTGCTCCACAAAAGTATCACCTCGAGCAGGACGATCAGCTATAACCCCCGGTGAAACGGGCAGGTGGAGAGGGAGAACGGGACGGTCTGGAGGGCCGTCCAGCTGACCCTATGGTCCAGAAATTTCCCGGCCTCCCGCTGGCAGAAGGTCCTCCCTGATGCACTGCACTCCATTCGGTCGCTCCTATGCGCTGTGACTAACGACACACCCCATGAACGTCTCTTTGCCTTCCCCAGGAAGTCCACCTCTGGGGTGTCGCTCCCAACTAGGCTCGCAGCTCCAGGACCCGTGCTCCCCCGGAAGCATGTACGACTCCACAAGGCGGACCCGTTGGTGGAAAGGGTGCAGTTATTCCACGCCAACCCCCGACGTACCCCGACGGCCGCCAAGATACGATCCCTCTCAGGGACCTGGCACCAGCTGGTTCCACACACACACACACCCAGCCTGGCACCACCCTCCCCTCCCCAGCGCACTCAGCAACCCCCCCCCCCCCAGGACCATTCGCTCTCCACCTGTCCACGCCCGAGGATGAAGAGGATCTCGGCATGCTCCCGGAGGTCACCAAGGACCCGACCAATGCCAGAATCGTCGCCACTACTGCGTCCCTCTCAACATCAGATCAAGGCTCCGGACCGGCTAAACCTGTAATTGGTTCTGGACTCAAAATGTTTTTGTCTATATATTAAACTTGTGCTGCATATAGTTCTCCACTACCCCCGCTGGACTCAATTTTAACAGGGGGGGAATGTGGTAGTGACCACTGCTGTATATATTAGAGTATGTATGGTAAGGCCCTGTACTACAGGTACAGGGGTAGTCCCTGCCTGCTGGCTCCACCCAGTAGGCGGAGTATAAATATTTGTGCTCCCCGTACAGCAGCCATTTTGCCGGCTGCTGTCAGAGGCCACACATCTTAGTGTAATAAAGCCTCAGCTGTATTCAACTCTCGTCTTTGTGCAATTGATCGTGCATCAAGGAGCTTAGTGTAGAGGACAACATTCTCCTGTGGTAGGCCTGAGGCAAGGTCAAAGGGCCACTTTGCAGGACTTGCACAGTGGACATCTAGGAGTTTCCAGAATTAAGATGCTCGCCCAGAGCTACACGTGATGAACAGGGGTCCATGTTGATATTGAGAGGTAATAACCCTCATGAGATCCTCGGAGATGAGCCGATTGATCCCCCTCCATGGGGCTCTTCGAATACGTGCTCCCCCGCTGATGGGTGAAGGCCCATCTGCTGCGGCTCATAGAATCAACCCTTCGGCTCGGGACCGTCATGAAGGGTAAACCCTGTCGGAGCCCACGTGCTGTGGGCCACTTTGTGGCCTTTCCTATTGGTTGTGAATAAACCTCCGTTTAATTAGCTTCTCGGATCTTCTGAGCTCCATGCACCCCACAGGGAGAACAATGAAATGAAATGAAATGAAATGAAATGAAATGAAATCGCTTATTGTCACGAGTAGGCTTCAAATGAAGTTACTGTGAAAAGCCCCCCCCGCCGCCACATTCTGGCGCCAGTTTGGGGAGGCTGGTACGGGAACTGAACCGTGCTGCTGGCCTGCCTTGGTCTGCTTTCAAAGCCAGTGATTTAGCCCAGTGTGCTAAACCAGCCCGAGTGATGATCCTTCCACACCCTCCTGACGGTTATCATAAACACAAGGATGAGAATTTGAAAACAGATGCTGACAATGTTAGTTTTTGCCTTCAGAAGTTGAAGAAACTTGTGACTTCCAGCGTGGGACAGTGTGATAACATCACAAATGTTTGACAAGCACAAAAGAATGAGAATCGCCTTGTTCCTTAACTAGAACCTGTCAACAAACTGTCATCGAATTGAAGAAGAGATGCTGATTTTGGACGGACGGAATATACTTAAAAAATATTTCAAAGACAAAAGTACCCTCGGTTTCAACGACCGCATGCTATTTGGGATGTCCTGAGGTGGTGGAAGTTGCTACATGAATTCGGGTTTTTCTTGTATTTTATTCAAGAGGTTTTTCTTTGTTGGCGACCCCAGACAGTGAGGATCAACAATCTATATAACCTCAAGGGTCCATTACCGCTGACCCAAACTCTGTTGTTTTGATCTCTGGAGGGGCAAATCATTTTTTAAAAAAGAGCTGAATTTCCCAGCAACCAACGGAACCAACCAAATGACAAGATTACACGTTTAAAGACTTTTAATGAAACAAAACAAAAATCAATGTACAAACGCACAAAATCGGAGAAGACGGCCATTTGGCCCTTTGAACCTGCTGCAATGAGATCGTGGCTGATATGTGTGCGATCTGACTTCCAAATTCCCATCTACGCCTGATAGCCTTCTAGTCCCTCGCCCAACAAGAATCTATCTACCTGATAAATCCCAGCCTGAAGGGGTTGGATTATGAGGAGAGGTTGAGTAGACTGGGACTGTACTCGTTGGAATTTAGAAGGATGAGGGGGGATCTTATAGAAACATTTAAAATTATTTTTTTTTATAAATTTAGAGTACCCAATTATTTTTTCCAATTAAGGGGCAATTTAACATGGCCAATCCACCTATCCTGCACATCTTTTGGGTTGTGGGGGTGAAACCCACGCAGACACGGGGAGAACGTGCAAACTCCTCACGGACAGTGACCCAGAGCCGGGATTCGAACCCGGGTCCTCAGCGCCGTAGGCAGCAATGCTAACCACTGTGCCACCGTGAAACATTTAAAATTACGAAGGGAATAGATAGGATAGATGCGGGCAGGTTATTTCCACTGGCGGGTGACAGCAGAACTAGGGGACATAGCCTCAAAATAAGGGGAAGTAGATTTAGGACTGAGTTTAGGAGGACCTCACGGTAACATGGTGGTTAGCATCAATGCTTCACAGCTCCAGGGTCCCAGGTTCGATTCCCGGCTGGGTCACTGTCTGAGTGGAGTCTGCACGTCCTCCCTGTGTGTGCGTGGGTTTCCTCCGGGTGCTCCGGTTTCCTCCCACAGTCCAAAGATGTGCGGGTTAGGTGGATTGGCCATGCTAAATTGCCCGTAGTGTAAGGTTAATGGGGGGGATTGTTGGGTTACGGGTATACGGGTTACGTGGGTTTAAGTAGGGTGATCATTGCTCGGCACAACATCGAGGGCCGAAGGGCCTGTTCTGTGCTGTACTGTTCTAAAAAACTTCTTCACCCAAAGGGTTGTGAATCTATGGAATTCCTTGCCCAGTGAAGCAGTTGAGGCTCCTTCATTACATGTTTTTAAGGTAAAGATAGATAGTTTTTTGAAGAATAAAGGGATTAAGGGTTATGGTGTTTGGGCCGGAAAGTGGAGATGAGTCCACAAAAGATCAGCCATGATCTAATTGAATGGCGGAGCAGTCTGGAGGGGCCAGATGGCCTACTCCTGCTCCTAGTTCTTATGTTATGTTCTTATGTACCTCCGCCTTAAAGATGCTCAACGACTCCACTCCACCGCCTTCTGAGGCAGAGAGAGTTCCAGACTGGCACAACCCTCTGAGAGGCCACCAATGTTAGAACAGTGCACCCCCCCCCCCCCCCCCCCCCCCGGTTCTGGACTCACCCACAAGAGGAAACATTATTTCAGTGTCCACCTCGTCGACACTGTTCAGGATCTTACGTACTTCAATCAAGTCACCGCCCACTCTTAACTCCAGTGGAAGCAAGACCAGTCTGTAGAACCTTTCCTCAGAAGACAGTCCGCTCAGTCCAGTACACCGCCTCGCAACCCTCCCCAATGCATCTATGTCCTTTCTTCAAGGAGAAGACCGGAACTGCGCACAGATTTCAAGGTGCAGTCTGGCCAATATCCGTCTAACTGAAGCATAACATGCTGACTGTCATGTTCAATTCCTCTCACAATAAAGGATAGCATTTCATCCGCTGTCTTAATTACTTGTTTCACCTGCCTTCTAAGTTTCCGTGCACCTCGGAATTCTGCAGGCGTTCAAATAATACTCTGCTCTTCTTTTACATTTTCCCACATTATGCTCCATGCAATACTTCTGCCCACTCGCCCAACCTGCCCACATCTGTCTCCAACCTCCTTATGTCCCGAACGTGGACCAAACATTGCTCAATAGGCAGCTAATGCACCAAACGTAATTAACTTGTGCAATGGTGATGGGTCCTACACGGTGATGGGCAGCACGGTAGCATTGTGGATAGCACAATCGCTTCACAGCTTCAGGGTCCCAGGTTCGATTCCGGCTTGGGTCGCTGTCTGTGTGGAGTCTGCACGGCCTCCCCGTGTGTGCGTGGGTTTCCTCCGGGTGCTCCGGTTTCCTCCCACAGTCCAAAGATGTGCGGGTTAGGTGGATTGGCCATGATAAATTGCCCTTAGTGTCCAAAATTGCCCTTAGTGTTGGGTGGGGTTACTGGGTTATGGGGACAGGGTGGAGGTGTTAACCTTGGGTAGGGTGCTCTTTCCAAGAGCCGGTGCAGACTCGATGGGCCGAATGGCCTCCCTCTGCACTGTAAATTCTATGTAACCCTTTTGCTGTGCGCCACTGCTGACGGTTGTATTCCTGCAACAAGTTCAAAATCAACTTGAGGATCTTCAGAAAGCTTCCTTGTCCCTGCCACTCCCGATTCAAATTTCTGGTGCCCTTCGAAAATTGTTCCACTCAGCCTAAATCTTCCATATCAGATTTTCACCGGCAAGACCCACCTTGGCGATTCTCTCTTGCTTATATTTCCAAGAATCCCACCGGTTCTGTTCCCTTCCTTTGGCCTCTCGCAAGCATCTCGCCTGCCTGTCAACGCAAAGCAGCCCTTCTGGTTCCTCTGAAGCTGTGGCTGCTTTGCTCATCTGTGTGAGTCTCAAAAAAAAGCCGCCCCCTAATCTCCGAGTTAGTGTGGAAATGTGCAAAACTGTCAACTAATATCTGTGATTCTATGATTTCAGTTTTGAGATTCTCCCCACCCCCCCTCCCGGGCCATGGCCACCCGATCACATGGGCCTGTCTCCAAGCGGAGTCATTGGTTATGACCTCACCATCCTGCCTTCAGAACCTTCTGTTTTGGATTATGTTAAAAGAGACATTTTAAAACATGGCCAGCTTTACAATACTCATTGCCGTAATCTCATGCAAAACAGCGTTTTCCAGCAGTGGTCACCGGATGACAATCATGAGTGGTGGTACCCTTTACTGCCTTTGCTTTCCCGAACCCAAAGCTGCCAACTCCATTTGCAGCAGTCCAACCGCTGGACAGGGTTCCTTAACAGCAGCAAAACAAAATCTCAACGCAAGTGTTTAAATCATCTGTGGCTCAGCTTGAATGTCTTCAAATCAATCAGTGACCGCAGGACACAAGCCATCAAATAGGCCTGGTTCCAGAACTGGAATAAAATCCATTCCCAAAGGAAACTGAGAGAATGTGGACCTGTCGATCAAGGGAGCGGCTCGAAACCCAGGAGTGCAATTGCATGGCAGCGAGGACCTCCAATTGCACTGCAGTGGCTCAAAGTCAGATGGTTGTGCCTTCAAGCAACCCCCCCTCCTCCCCCAGTCTCCAACCGACTGCGAGTCTCCCCCCCCCCCCCCCCCACCGGCCTCCGCCAAGTGACTGGAACAGAAGATCCAGGTTGACGTTCCAATGCGACACTGAAAGAATGCTGCACTGCTGGAGGGGCTACCTTATGAAGAGTTGCTTAAACTGGCACCCTGGTCAAAGACTGGCAGTCGTGATTCACTGATGTCCTGATGTCCCTCAATCAGCTTGTCCGGGCATTATCTCAGGCCACTTTCTGGGAGCCTGCTCTGCGCAAATTGACTTTTCTGTTTCTTACATTTTTGAAAAATGTATTCGTTCACGGGATGCACGTGTTGCTGGCTAGACCAGCATTTATTGCCCCCCCCCCCCCCCCATGTGCCCTTCAGAAGGTGGTGGTGAGCTGCCTTCTTGAGCCATTGCCGTCCCGAAGGCGCAGATGCACCCACGATGCACTTAGGGAGGGAATTCCTGGATTTTGATCCAGCTACAGCGAAAGAATGGCGGGGATATATTTCCAAGTCAGGATGGTGAGTGATTTGGAGGGGCACCTCCAGGTGGTGGGGTTCCCGGGTATCTGCTGCTCTCTGTCCTCCTCGATGGTACTTGTTTTTGGTTTGGAAAGTGACTGCACTTCAAAGGTACTTCACTGGCTGCACAAATTATTTCAGGGCTATCTTGAAGTCATGAAGGCGCTATAGAAATGCAAACCTTTTCCTCTTCTGCTATTGTTTGAAGCGATGTAAATCCAAATCACCAACAATGAAGACGATGAAACAATGTCACTTTGCGGTATTGTTACTGTCACGATGATGCTACCTGTGAGGATTATCCCAACTTGGAAGAGGGGGTGTATAGTTTGTCTTTGCAATGGCGTGAGGAATCAACTAAAGCCCCAGTGAGAATTAGCAGCCCAGCCAATTACTAAAGACTGTTAAATTAATGAAAAGGCAGTTACCCATGAACTATGCTACTCTAAGACAATCACGTATTTGAATTACTAAACAGACACAAGTGCCCAGACCAGGAAGGGCCAACTTTGACACTGGACCTTTCCTTCACACCAAGCATGAAAAAGGAACCACCTGATCTTCATTGCCGGGGCATGATGCCAACAGAAATAAACAGCGCGTCGGGTTGAAAAGTGAGGCTCATGCCACTAAAGGAAGCCAAGCAAGATCGGTTCCTCATTCAGTAAACCTTGAAGAATATGGAGATGCCAACTAAGGTGGTTGTTTTCACCCACACATCGACCAGTCAGCTCCAGCGGCGGTTCCCCTTGTTCCTAAATATATCTACAATCCCTGAACTCCTTTAGACTTCCCCTTTCTCCAAACAACATCCAAAATAAATAAGTCTATAAGTCAAGTCCAGATTATAATTACCACACATCACAGGGTTGATGATCAATGTCTGGGAAAAGTCATTTCTTGGTCCAGCGAAGATATTAAGCTCCATTTACAAAGTTTTCTATCACCTTGGCCCTAAGATTTAGAGACTGTCAGATGTAAAACTATCCTCCAGGCTGCTAGATGTAAAATGTGGCCTGCCTGCCTCTGAGGGCGCTGTCAATTATACCATTGTTCCCCCTTGATTCTTCATTCTGTGTATTTGGTTGTCTTCTCTCTCATATTCCTTGATTCTCGAAATTAAAATGTGTATACCTCATTGATCTCCCAATCATCCAGGTAAGCTGTTTCTATGAACAGCCGATTCACACCTGATTCTATCTGGATGTCGACTAATCTCGTTCCTGGAGAGTGGTGCATCTCATTCGGCCATCTGACTACAGGCTACTCCTGTCGCTAGGCAGATTTCTACCTGTTGCTGGGCAGATTGCATCTATCATGTCTTGTTCGTTTTGTGTTCTCGCTGCTCCTAGCCGAACCCATGACGCATCCCCCCCCCCCTTTTTTAAATTGAAATGTCTTCATTTCAAAGGCATTGTGGTTGGAGGAGTGGGCGGGGGGGGAGGTGATCTAGACTTGGGGGATAGTGGAGGATGTGATAACCCTCATGATGGCCATGGGGGGCGCTAACCTATCTCCCTTTGGGACTGGTAGAGTACCAGCTCCTGTGGCAGCTGGCGGAAGCCCACCTAGCTGCAACTCATTACTTTGTCTCTAAATGCTGCTCCCAGTCCCAGACCACTTGTTCTGGTAGTCCCGGGCTGGGGCATTTGTGTTGTAAGCCACGGACGTGACTTTGTCCTTTGAATTAAAATAAACCCATTTAGCCGCCTTCTTCGTATCTCCTGGATCACTACACGCCCAATACAGCTTTCTTCACCATCTGATAGTCCCCAGACCTCTTCTCTGACAAGGACCCAAAGCCGTCACCAGCCCTACCTCCAAGTTTAGCCTGCAAGAATAGGGTCCAAATGGCTTGTGGATATCTCATCTGTTTAGCTATTTTCTCAAAAGCACAAATAATTGTCTCAACATCTCTTTCCTCAAATTTTGGGAAAGCTTGTACCTATCTGAACATCTCCTCACTCGTTTCCATCTAGAACCACTTTCTTCCTCATGCAGGTGCAATTCACCGCATTTCAATTTGATGTTCTCTTCCTTTATCTTTTTCTCATACTGCCATTGCTGACTTTTGCATTTCCAAAATTCTCGCCTTCTCTCTTTCCTCCCTCTCTGACTTCCTAATTTCAGTGTCTCTTTGTAACTGAAGCTTCGCCAGCTCAATTTCCTCCTCATCGAAATACTGGGTCCGGCTTACCCATCTTGTGTTTTTAACTGCTGTCACTAGGCAGATTTCTACCTGTTGCTGGGCAAATTCAGAGAATTTACAGAACAGAAGGAGGCCATTCGGCCCATCGAGTCTGCACCGGCTCTTGGAACGGGCACCCTACCCAAGGTCAACACCTCCACCCTATCCCCATAACCCAGTAACCCCACCCAACACTAAGGGCAATTTTGGACACTAAGGGCAATTTATCATGGCCAATCCACCTAACCTGCACATCTTTGGACTGAGGGAGGAAACCGGAGCACCCGAAGGAAACCCACGCACACACGGGGAGGATGTGGAGACTCCGCACAGACAGTGACCCAAGCCAGAATCAAACCTGGGACCCTGGAGCTGTGAAGCAATTGTGCTATCCACAATGCTACCGTGCTGCCCCTGCATTGCATCCTATCATGTCTTGTTAGATCCGTGATACTGTTGTTGCTGGGCAAATTTACGACCATTACATTCCTGTCTGCATGACAACAGGAGAGTGTGTCCCATGCACTGGTCAACATGTGAGCATCAAGCGATGAAAGGGATTATGTCGTTGTGCATCTTGTTGCTGTTTGCGGAGTCTTTCAGCGCACAGATCTTCTGCTGCACCTCCCTCCATGTGCACCTCCTTCCAGTGGCCAGGAAACGTTCCCAGACCTCCTGAGGTTTTGAAAGGTGCGATGCAAATGTTCGCTCACTCGAGCTTTTCCTTGTGTCACATTAGCGCTGTTGACAACTCTTTTACAGGTGTTTAGCAGCGGCCTTAAATCAGTACAGATGCCGGCTTAATGCGTCGTTAACCCGTGCACAAGGTTATGGCAGAGAAAGGGATAACCTGATGCTCACAGAACAGGAGGGGAAATCACCAAAATCAAGAACGGAATGGAAAAATACCAAATTTCTTTTTTGCGAATTTGGAACAGGCCACCGACACAGCCTAAGGTTACCAGCAGATGCCGCGGACTTGCCGATGTTGAATCCTGCAACCAGGCGCTTCGCAAGAAAACAAAATTTCAAGCCTCATTTGCGCTGCAGGCACTGACAGCACACTGCAGATATTCTTCGACCTTTATGACCCAAACTCTTTCCTTACATTCATTTGTTTGTTTTTGCAACCTAAATCATTAATACAGTGCTCACTTTCTGTTGTAAATCAGCTATTGCAGTAGGGAACCCAAGGCACTCACTAAACTTCTGATTACGCATCTGACAACTGCAACCAAAGCAACAGCTTCATTTACATTTCAAGGGAAGAGAATATATTGATTTAGACTGCCAGAGAGAGAGAGATACAGAGTGCATTGAGATGGCACAGCTGTTTCAGTTCCATTCTGTAACATGCTCATTCCTGGCCACCCACATGTCTGATCTCACTATCCCATCAAATACTGCCACGACAGTGACAACCTGAGTTAAACACAGAGTAAAACTCCCTCGACATTGTCCCCATCAAACACTTCCAGGACAGGGGCACAGCACGGATTAGATACAGTGTAAAGCTCCCCCTATACTGTCCCCATCCATCGTTCCCAGAACAGGTACAGCACGAGGTTAGATACAGAGTAAATCTCCCTCTACACTGTCCCCATCAAACACTCCCAGGACAGGCACAGCACGGGGTTAGATACAGAGTGAAGCATCCTCAACAGTGTCCGCATTAACCTGTACCAGGACAGGTATAGCACAGGGTTAGATACAGAGCAAAGCTCCCTCTACACTGTCCCCATCAAACACTCCCAGGACAGGTATAGCACAGGGTTAGATACAGAGTAAAGCTCCCTCTACACTGTCCCCATCAAACACTCCCAGGACAGGTATAGCACGGGGTTAGATACAGAGTAAAGCTCCCTCTACACTGTCCCCATCAAACACTCCCAGGACAGGTATAGCACAGGGTTAGATACAGAGCAAAGCTTTGTCCGTATAGTTGCCTGGAACACCCCCAACTGGAGGTGGGCAGAAGAACTCATTTTTCACAATGATGCAACCATTGGGTTGGAGGATGGCTTACTGACAGGCTTACAGGGAGCATAAGACAGATTTTTGGTGCACCCACAGCCCCTGATTGCCCATCAATTACAAAAGTCAAAGGATGGCAACTGTGATCTGTGGCAGGCAGTTTTCCTGGCCTGCATTACACTTCACAATTCCTGTGCTTTTTTGGGGCGATCCTGAGAGAGGACAGAGATATTTCCATCCCTTTTTTCTTCCTGTGTTGAAATCTGAGTTTCAACACAGGAGCCACTTTCTGTGTCGTTTTAACACTCCCACTCACTTTATGCTAAATTCCCTCTCGATTCCTTCAGTGCCTGAGAACCAAGTGCTTACATTTGGAATATCTTTGTCCAGATAGGTCCTGACGGACTCTTCTTGCGACTGAGGGATTCCCCCAACATGAGCTCGAAGACCAGGGGACAGACAGGAATATTCAGAATGAAATAAGCGGAGAGATCAAATGGAACGTTTCTGTGTCAAAATATGAATTATCGAGAGAAATGGCTTTTATTTATACTTCCCTTTGAGACTTCAGGACACTTCACAGCCAATTAATTAAGTGTTGCGACTGTTGTAAGGGAGGGGGAGTAGCAGTCAATCTCTACATAAGCCAGTCCCACAAACAGTTCACCACTCGAGTGTTTTAAACATTAGTTGTCGGATATATCCTGGTCAGACTAACTCTCTTACTCTTCCCCATGGGCCAACTGAACCTTCAGCATTGCTGGCTCAGAAGCCACGGTGTTACCCCCTCCCCCAATCGCCCCTACCCACTCAGACGCAGCTGATGCCTTTGCTAACTCTTGGGCGAAAGGACATCGAAGGGAACAGTCTAAAAGGGAAGCCAGTGAATGGAGCGCCGCAGCCCAACGCCATACCGTATATCGGCTGACACGGTCAGGCCCACTGAGACGTCCTTCTGTCTTTTGGGCACAGGGGATGGATGAAGGAGACGCGGCTGGAGGAGAACCAGAAAACCCACTGTGAAGGATGGCAAATGGCCACTCAGGTGTCAAGCAAGACTGACAACCCTGGTGTTGTATTTGCAGAGAGTAATTTCAGAAATGCATAAACACATTTCCCTCATTGCAGGTCCCTTCCTCACAGCTTCCGATGACAAATCTGAGGCTTCTGGCTATTAGAGCATATGGCTGCATTTTGGAACTGCGTTAGCACAATTTACTGCTCGGTCATAACTCTGACGACAGAAAATGCACTCTGTATAATTAGCACTCCGTTTGTGTTTAATATATGTCAAAATCCACTCTGCGTTAGTTCATCTCCATGCAGAGGAAGGGATATTTTATTTCCTTCCTGGATGCCTTCCAAGGTCTTATATTTCTCCCCTTCAGATTCCTTTCCTTTGCAGACTCCTGACGGGCTTCTGTTCAATCTGCACCACCCACCCGCCCCGCCCGCCCCAGTAGTGGTGGCAACCCTGTTTCTCAGTCAAAGGACTGGGTGTGCACAGCCACCCTCCAGAAACTTGCCAAGGTGCGTCAGAACATACAACATGGGAGCTGAAGTAGGTTTTCCAACCCCTCGAGCCTGCTCCACCATGTAACAAGATCATGGTTGATCTGTTTTTGTTTCGAGTTCCACATTCCCACCTTCCCTGGTCACCCTTGATGCCTAACAAGAATCCACCTGTGGTGTTCTTTGTGTTGCTAAATTCAGGATGGTTGGCGTGGTGTTCATGAAGACCACAAAATAGCTTGAACTGAAACAAAGCTATAAATTTATTAACACTACTAATTTGCATTCGGCACGTACTCCTAAAGAATACAGTTAATTATTAACATTTAAACTACACTCATTTACAGCTAACCTTAAAGCTGATATCAACTATGATCTGCTCTCACTCACAGTATTTGTACTTCTGACTCTCTCCAGCTAAGCCCTGCACACACTCTCCCACAAGGCTTAGCATCACTACCTTATATACCTGTAACTGTAGCTCCCTCTAGTGGCTACTCTAGATACTTCATTAACCCTTGCAGTTCTTACAGTAATGATAATACCACACCACCTACCTCCCGCCTTGAAGATATTCAGTGACCTCCGCTTCCAACGTCTTCTGCGGCAGGGAGTTACAAAAACGCGGAGAGAAAAAGATGCTCCTCATCTCCATCCTGCAAGGGTGACCGCTAATTTTAAAACAGAGTCCCCCTCGTCCTGGACTCACCCACAAGAGGAAATATCCTTTCCTCTTGCCAATACCGTTCAGGATCTTACATCCTTCAATTGAGTCACCCCTCACTCTTCTCAACTCCAATGGAAACAAGCCCAGTCTTTCTATAGGTAGCACAATCGCTTCACAGCTCCAGGGTCCCAGGTTCGATTCCGGCTTGGGTCACTGTCTGTGCGGAGTCTGCACATACTCCCTGTGTGTGCGTGGGTTTCCTCCGGGTGCTCCGATTTCCTCCCACAGTGCAAAGATGTGCAGGTCAGGTGGATTGGCCGTGATAAATTGCCCTTAGTGTCCAAAATTTGCCCTTAGTGTTGGGTGAGGTCACTGGGTTATGGGGATAGGGTGGAGGTGTTAACCTTGGGTAGGGTGCTCTTTCCAGGAGCCGGTGCAGACTCGATGGGCCGAATGGCCTCCTTCAACACTGTAAATTCTATGTCTATGTCTATGTAAACCTTTCTTCCTAAGACAGTCCGCTCATACCAGCAATCAGTCTAGTAAGCCTCCTCTGAACCACCTCCATCACATTCACATTCTTCCCTAAATAAGGAGACCGAATCTTCACACATTATTTGAAATGCGGTCCCACCAATGCCCTGACTAACTAAAGCATAAAAACACAATTTCTCTTGTCATTAAAGGTAGCAATCCATAGTCAACGCGGCCACAACATGTGTCAGGCTCAGCCTGATACAATTCAAGGTTGTTCACTGGGCTCACATGACAGTGGCCCGGATGAGCAGGTTCTTTGGGGTTGAAGATAGGTGCGCTAGGTGTGCGGGAGGGCAAGCAAACCATGTTCACATGTTCTGGGCATGCCCTAAGCTTAGGGGATTCTGGCAGGGATTTGCGGATGTCATGTCCAAGGTGTTGAAAATAAGGGTGGCACCAAGTCCAGAGGTGGCGATTTTTGGAGTGTCGGAAGAACCGGGAATCCAGGAGGAGAAAGAGGCAGCCGTTCTGGCCTTTGCTTCCCTGGTAGCCCGGAGACGGATACTATTAGCTTGGAGGGACCCAAAGCTCCCGAAGTCGGAGACCTGGCTATTGGACATGGCTAGCTTTCTCTGTTTGGAGAAAACCAAGTTCGCCTTGAGAGGGTCAATGTTAGGGTTCGCCCGGAGGTGGCAGCCGTTCGTCGACTTATTTGGGGAAAATTAACCATCAGCAGAAGGTTGGGGGGAGACTGGGGGTTAGCTTAGTTTAGAGTAGGGGGTTAGTAAAGGTGGGACCTGTAAGGGAGGAAGACGGCTTTTGCACGGTGTTAATAAATTCATGTGCATTGTTTATTTTGTTGTTGTAAAACCATAAATACCTCAATAAAAAGTTTATTTTTAAAAAAGGGTAGCACTCCATGAGCCTTCTCGATTGCTTCCTGTACCTGAACACAAACACTTTGTGACTTATGCACTGGAAAACCTCGATCCTTTGGAATTGTGCAGTTGTTTTTTGTTTGAGCCCTGCCAAAGCCAGCAACTTCACATTTTCCCACACGGGAGCCCATCTGCCAGATTTGTGTCCACTCACTCAATGTATCTACATCCACCTGCCACCTCATGTCTTCTCCACCACATACTTTCCTCACCGTCTTTGTGCCGTCTGCAAATGTAGCTACCATGCCATCACTCCCCTCGTCTAAGTCGTCAATGTAAATCGTAAAAAGTTGAGGCCCCAGCACAGACCCCTGTGGGACGCAACTCATCAAATCCTGTCCATCAGACGGCTGGAACCGTGGTTAGCAGGACGCATAGACGACGGCAGAAATTACCGAACAAGGTGTATTTCAATCCCATTCTAATACTCCTCCAGTCCCTTCAGGGTCTCCTTTCCCGATCTGCAACCAGGCCAGAATTTTTATGCAGCTGGGACTCTCCTTGTTGAGGGAAAGTTCCGTCCCCTTAAAGAGGAACATAGAACATAGAACAGTACAGCACAGAACAGGACCTTCGGCCCTCGATGTTGTGCCGAGCAATGATCACCCCACTTAAACCCACGTAACCCGTATCCCAACAATCCCCCCATTAACCTTACACTACGGCAATTTAGCATGGCCAATCCACCTAACCCGCACATCTTTGGACTGTGGGAGGAAACCGGAGCACCCGGAGGAAACCCACGCACACACGGGGAGGACGTGCAGACTCCACACAGACAGTGACCCAGCCGGGAATCGAACCTGGGACCCTGGAGCTGTGAAGCATTGATGCTAACCACCATGCTACCGTGAGGCCCATCTTCATCTTCTGAGTAGGTCATGGGAAATTGTAAGGTTCTGATCCCGGGACCTCCACTAGGGTTATAACACAGACAATGACCCATTTATGCCTACTCTCTGCTTTCTGCCAGCCAACCACTCTTCTATCCAGGATAATATGTTACTCTCGACACCGTGAGTTTTTATCTTCCACAAATAATCTTTGATGTGACACCAAATGCTTTCTGGAAATTCAAGTACAGTGTGGGCGAGGTTCTCGGTCCTCCCCGGAGCATGTTTCTTGCTGGGGTGCCATTGGCCAGCGGTGGGATCTTCCACTGCATGCCGCCGGGAAACCCATGGTGGGGATGCGCCGTTGGCGGGGCAGGAAGATCCCATTGGCGTGAGCAGCTGGAAGATCTCGCCCTCTGTCTTCAGGTTCCCCTCTATCCACAGAACAGTCCAAAGATGTGCGGGTTAGGTGGATTGGCCATGCTAAATTGCCCGTAGTGTCCTAAAAAGTAAGGTTAAAGGGGGGGTTGTTGGGTTACGGGTATAGGGTGGATACGTGGGTTTGAGTAGGGTGATCATTGCTCGGCGCAACATCGAGGGCCGAAGGGCCTGTTCTGTGCTGTACTGTTCTATGTTCTATGTTAACATGTCACTCCTTCAAATGACTAGTAGATTGGTTAAACATGATTTCCCTTTGATAAAAGCAGGCCAGTTATTCCTGATTGGCTTGCATCTTTCTCGGTGGGCAGCGGTGACCTCTCTCTAATGATCCAACTCTTCACCACTTCCCCACAACTGGTGCCAAGCTCACCATATTTAGACTCAGTAACGATGAGTGAGCACTGATGTAAGCCCAAGCCAAAACGGTGCGTTAGTTGTAGGTGGTGGTGTTATCACCCATCTGCTGCCCTTGTTCTTTTACACGGCAAGGGCCATAGGTTTGGAAGGTGGTTTTGAGGAACTTGAGTGATTTGCTGCAGTGTATCTTGGAGATGGTGTACACTGCTGCCACTGTGGTGGTGGAGGCAGCAAATGTTGAATGCCTTTTTTTCCCTCAGTGACAAATTAATTTGCATACTCATCCCTTGGAAGCATCATGCAGAAGTGAGTTCCCTCTGTCATTTATGCAACGGTGGCAACCATTTTGCATCCAGCAAGGGCCCTCAAGCAAACTTCAAATGCGACCAGTTGATCTATTCATTTTGGTGGTGTTGGTTGAGGGAAGCCCGTTGACCAAGGTAATTCCTTAGACTTCTTTCATCACTGGTTTGGGATCTTTTACGATCAAGCTCCAAACCAAAGCTTTCGTTTCACATCATTTCCAAAGGACTCTGCTGGATTGTTTTGACTGACAGGCCATCTGGTTCAGGTTGGAAAGAAACCTCAGCATCTGGTGTGAAGTTTCAATAGAATTCTTTGTGAAAATTGCCCACGGTCCAATTAACCTAAATGAATGGTTTGTTGCATTTCAAAGTCTACATTTATCTCAGCAGGGGTTCGGAGTTCACAGTTTAATTTACAGGTTAAGGAGGTTATTAAAGGATTATCTGTTTTTGATGTGAGGTATCAACCAAACTTAGTCTTTCTAAGAGATTAGCGACTTGAGGAAACTTATACCTTTTGAACCGATTTTATCAACGGGTGTTTATTTTTACGAGCATGAGTGATAGTTGAATTAGATTGATCGAAGTTTATTTTAATTCCATCTCCATGGTCTGGCCATGGTGGATATTAAGATATTGAGCGCATCGTTATAGGGGTGGCAGGGTTAATGCATGGGAGGGGGGGGGGGGCATGAGTTGGCATTAAATTGGCATGGAAATATGAGGCACCATGGGTTAGGTGAGGGGGAGGCGCTAAGTCTCAGAGAACCAAAGTGGCCCTTTGAACCAGCCCACCTTGGTATTTGCTCACCACCTGACTGATAACACTCCGTTTCTGTAATTGGTGGACCATCCCATTACCCCCAACGGAGCAAATTTGGGGTACTTTTCACCGAGGTGGGAACATTTCCCATCTCGAACTACCTGCCTTCCATCTGGCCGTGCATCTCTTCCTAACTCCTCTCTCTTTGAGGGATATCTAACCCAAGCTTGGCAGGTAGCCCCCTGATTTGCATCATTATTATGGGTCAGGGTTTCGAGAATCCCAAACTGTATCGTGGAGTTCACCTGACCCACAACTTTCAATAGATTGTGGTTATGGGGAACACACGGGCCTACTTTGCAGGTGTGGTGCCTCAGAGAGCTAAAGTACATTTAAATTAAAACAATGTTTATTTATGAAACCAGTTAACACTTTATAAACCCACAGTAAACATCTTAACAACTATCAACACCAATCCTCCCCACAGATACAGTACTCTATAAATAAGCCTTAATATTTCCCTGCAACATCCATAAGACAAAATAACCTTTTTAAACACAGAGATCAGGTTTAAATTCTCTACTGAGAGCAGTTATCACTTTTAAATCACCCAAATGATCTGGAGACAGTCTTTAGATTGCTGAGAGATCCTGATACAGCTGCTTGCTTTTCCTGCAGCTATCCAGCTCTCAAAATGAAACTAAAACACACCCTGCAGCAGACAGCCCAAAGCAAAAGTAAAAACAGACAGACAGCCCAGCTCCACCCACTCACTGACATCACTACAGCTATTTGATAAACACCCATTTCTTAAAGGTACGCCCACGACAGCTATTTTATAAACACCCATTTCTTAAAGGTATTCCCACTACAGCTATTTGATAAACACCCATTTCTTAAAGGTACACCCAATACAGCTATCTGATAAACACCCATTTCTTCAAGGTACTCTCACATGACATCATCCACTCTCTCTACCTCTCTCCGACCTTGGCACTGTCCTTACTTGGGGCCTTGTCCCGACCTCAGATTCTGGAAGGCACCGGCTCCTTCCTTTGCGAGGACTGTGGGGCTGGAGTGCGGATGAGGCCGATGGCTGGGGAAAGCGACTGGAGCTGGAAAGGATTAATTCCGATTTTATCAGCATCGCACTTCTGAAGGAACAAGATTTTACAAATTGCTGTACCAGTAACCTTCAGAAATGAAAGGCTCGTGGCACCCGTGGACTGAGGGAGATTTGTGAAAATAAGCTGCAATTTCAAAGGTAATCTCAAAAGTACAAATGGTAAAATAAGTTTAAGAGCCCCTGCCAGAAACTCCTGACTATATATAAAACGTTGAAACTTTTATAGTTGTGTGTAAAAAAAAAAGGTTGATTCTGCAAATTCAGCATCTGTTGTGCTTGAACGTTCCTGGCAGAATTCTCATTCTGCAACATGTCGTGAGCTCAACAGGAATACTGCTATGTGGAAAGCATTCCCTTCTCTGCTGGCTGCAATGCTTTCTGTGTGGCGTTGGCCTCTCGCTGGGCAGAGGCCCACAAGCTAGTGGATGATCTGGCTTCAGCGCTGCTCTAAGCTTCACCTCACACCGCGAGCGAGGCTGGTGACCCAGCTCTCCCAACGGCTCGGTCGACTCGCGCAGGGATGGGCCCAGCCATCCCGAGCCAGGAAGACCCCCAAGTTCAACCCCCCCCCTCACCATTCCGAATGGCCTGGGCGACGCCCTTCCCTCAACCACCACGACCAGAGACGGATCGGCCGCTGGTCATTCCTTCGCCTCACAGACAGCCTGCAAACAGACGGGGCGGCGCTTGCAGATGAAGGAACTGCAACTCAACTGCAAAGGTCACACACTGTGCCCCTGGCTTTTAACACTCCACGGCACTACACCTCTCCTTCTCTCCCCCTCCTGGAAGCTCTTCAAACCCTCGCTCTCGGAGCACGACCATGAGCAAGTGCCAGAATATCTTACGTGGCTCAGTATCAATGTTGTTGGATGAGGAACTATATGGATTTCAGTTCTCTCTCACGACTGAACACAAGTCCTCCAAGAGCAGGAGTGGACCATATGGCCATTCAGTACGATCATGGCTGATCTTGGGTTTCAACTCCAAGGACCAAACGTCTGAGTTTTCCTGCCTTAAATATATTCAACGGGGTGGGGCGGAGCTTCCAGAACCTTGTGGTGTGGAAAGTTCCTCATATCCAGAACCCTTTGAGTGATGCCATTTTGCCCCATCTCAGTCCAAAATGATCGGCCCCTTATTCTGAGACTGTGACCCCCGTGGTTTGGTTGGTTGAACAAGAACAAGAGGAATCTGGAAAGAAGGGTCAAAAATAGTTTATTTACAAAAGCAAAGTATTTACTTACCCAGTCCCAGTGGGGACTACTCTGCAGCAGGTCCCAACCTGGGCAGGGTTACCTCGCTCGCTGAGGAGTCTCAGTGGGGGAGCTTGTGCCCACGAGGCTCAAGTGGAGATTAATCGGGTCATTCCCGTGGGTCTCAAGGAGCTTCTAACACCTTTAACAGACTATCATTGTTGAGTGCCCGAATGAAACAACGCTCATGACACTTGACACCATCCAGACAAAGCAGCCCGCCTGATTGCTCCCACCTCCACAAACATTCACTCCCTCCATCACCGACGAACAGTGGCAGCCGTGTGTACCAACTACAGGATGCACTGCAGTAACTCACCAAGGTTCCTTCGGCAGCAACTTCCAAACCCATGACCACTACCATCTAGACGGACAAGAGCAGCAGATACCTGGGAACCCCACCACCTGGAGGTTCCCCTCCAAGTCACTCATCACCCTGACTTGGAAACATATCGCCGTTCCTTCACTGTCACTGAGGCAAAATCCTGGAACACCCTCCCTAACAGCACAGTGGATGTACCTACACCTCAAAGACTGCAGCGGTTCATCAGCACCACCTTCTAAAAGAGCAGTTAGGGATGGGCAATAAATGCTGGTCCAGCCAGCGAAGCCCACATCCCAAGAATTTATTGAAAATAAACTACCTTCTCCATAAATTATCTTCGGGAAAGGAAATCTGCCACCCTCCCAAGCTCTGGCCTCCACATGACTCCCCATCTACAGTTTGACTCTCAAACATTGGCCCCAGCAACCCCGTCAGTTGTCTCAAAGCCATGGCAGAACAAAGGACTGTGGGTGACCCCAACCCCTGCCGGCTGCAGTGGTTCAAGAAGGAGGCTGACCACAAGGCTCTCGAACGCACTCAGGGGTGGACAATAAGTGCTGGTCTTGTCAGAGACACATTCCTGAAATCAAGTTGAACAGAGCGTGGAATCCCTTTTACCTCTGGCTCAAGAAGCAGAGCTAAACCATCACTGGGGAACAGCAATAATTCAGTAGAGCGTGAATGGAATTCCACGTTAATCCAAGGCAGACCAATCTTTTTTAAAAAAAGGATGACTTTTGTTTTGCTTGCAGGTCTCTCGCCTGAAATATCCCGCTTTCAATCGTCCCCGCTAATTCACTGTAATGTCACATCTGTCGGCAATATTAATCATTAATGCTGCCTGCTGTGCCGAACTCCAATCTAACACACCATAATTTTTAAGCTTTCAATAAAGTGGTAAATGCAATGAGGCTCATCGTTGACATTGCTGGATTCTCGAGTTCATACTTTATATATTTCCCCACGGGGTAGTGGTCACTCTTGAATTATATTCTGTCAGTCAGTCAACAACTTGCTAAACTGGGAGCAACGCAATTCTATTATCAGTCCCTTTTTAAATTCAGAAATTATTGTTCTGCAGAGAGAGAGAGAGAAGAAAAAAAGTCCTTGGCATTTAGAGATGACCCTCTCGGCAATATAGAACTGAATTATTAAGTTCCGAAAGGAGCAGTTCAGCTGTGGTGATAAAAGGGGATAATCTGAGAGGTCAGTAAATCATCATCATGAGTTTTTAACGTGTGATTAACTGAGAGCTACCCAGGATCAGTCTATTTCCTTCGCTGTCAATTCTTCTTCCTTCTCCTCACCCGAGGGTGTTTATTGATGCTGGGGACAATGCCATTTCTCACAAGCTGCTATCTCGCAAGCGAGGGGATGTGCTGTTTGATACGATTTGCTCGTCACCGGGCTGGGACGTCCGACCCACGCGCTTGGCATCACGCCAGCACTGAAATGCATATGCCACGTCATCACTCACTGGCTTCAGGGGCACCGTGCCCGTCCAGGGTAATCCCAGGTCAAACGTGGTGGCTTTCTGTCCACTCCTGAGTTTGTGCGATGTGCAGCACGTCGTGATCTGACCAGGGTAGCCATTATCCCGCAGGACGCTCTGATGTCAAGCACCTTAGCACCAAGCTTGCATGGTGGGCAAATGGCTTGGGCCCCATTTATGAGATTGCTGATTTGACCAATCTTACAGCGTGCAGAACTGTAGAAGTTCCACAGTGTATATTGTGACCAGCGAAGGTAGACTTGCGGCAGACGAGGGCGCCACGGTGGCGCAATGGTTAGCATTGCTGACTCACGGCGCCAAGGACCCAGGTTCGATCCCGGCCCCGGTTCACTGTCCGTGTGAAGTTTGCACGTTCTCCCCAAATCTGTGCAGGCTAGATGGATTGGCCACGCTAAATTGCCTCTCAATTGGAAAAAAAAAAGACTTGTGGCAGATTTCACAACTTGAAGAGACTTTGAGGAGAAGCAGCTTGTTTGACCGTTCCATTTCAAGGTGAATTTCAGCACAGGATGGAACCTATTCAGCTGTGTAAGGAAGTTCCCAATGTTCGCAACTAAACAAAGCTTGGGTCGACAGCCATTCCCTGGTTCACTCCTCATGGCAATTCCTTGGTCCGATCACTGTTGAGCTGCCTGGTTTGAATTTGAAACTAAAGCATGGCAGTGAACAGTGAACTGCCCCTTTCTGCATTCGCCATGGCAACGCCTCTACCAATCAAAGTCCACTTACCAACAAATCAGAACCCTCTTCCCATGCAGTATAAATTGTTGTTGCCTTTACTGTTGGTTTCTCTTGTTGCGTTTCTCTCTGATGAGTGCAAGTCCAAAAGCTTCGACAGCATGTCTCTTCTTTCAGCCTTGGCCAACGGATGTTCATGCCAGACGAGAAGCCTTGCCGCAAGCAAGCACAAACACAGGGTGCTTGGGTGTCCCGGTACAGTCTGAAAAGCCATGACGAACGTGATCAACGAGGGCTCATTGGATTCAACAAGACTGTGAAGTGGGGCCCCAGTCCCACGCACTGTCGCACAAAGTGCCACGCCGACACTCCAGTACAGCGGCAAGGAAGTGCTGCACTGTCAGAAGTGCCATCTTCCAGATCAGACATGGAATCAAGGCCTTGACTGTCCTCAGAAAGGAATTACCCCTGGTGCAACCTGACCGACATCTACCCCTTCGCTGACATCACCAAAACCGATTTTCTGGTTATTGTTACACTGCTATCTATGGAAACATGCTGTGCGCAAATTGGCTTTCGCAATTCCTGCATTCCAACCGTGATTAAAAGTCAAGGAGTACTTCACTGACTTGCAAAGCACTTCCGGATGCTCGGTGTGAATGCCAATACTTCCTCACGTTAGTCAGTCAACAACTCATTATACCAAGAGTAAAGAATTTCTATCACCATAGCATTTCAGGTTTTGAAATGATTGTTTTGGGTACGAAATACAAACAATTAACAATGGCCAGGGGAAAAAAAAGATGCTTCCCAGAATTCCCCCGCCCCAGGTCAGCTGAAAGTATCAGATTTAATAAACATGATAATTAAGTCAATGATACTAAAATTAACTGATTATCTGGCAAATTCTTTGTTATCTCAATTTATTTGCTAAACCACGCTTCCCCCCCCCCCCCCCCCCCCCCCCAGAGATAGAAAACTGCTAACCATCAGCATAAGTCTGAAGAAAGTCTGATCAGGCAGCTTCTGAAAGATATTTAGGGACTTGGCACAAAGGAGGATTTCGGCCAGATGTCAGCAAAGATCTCTTAGGGTGGCACCAGGCACTCAAGGAGCTCAACGGCCGACCCTTGTCCTTTTGTTCCTGAGATTTTCATCCCAAGATGAGTTTCTCTGACGTTTAGTGAAGGATATTGTCCTGCTTCTTGTCACCACTGCTTGTAGCATGTTCTTCCACAAGGGTTTGACTTTTGGTTGGGAGATGCAAGCCTGATCTTTCCCTCACTCAACATCAGTGCAGGGGCAGTGGACAGCACTGAGGAGGAACTCGCTTGGTTCACATCCCTGCCCGTGGCCGGTGTTGTCACATTGCACGTGCCGAGGTCGACTTGAGCAGGAAAGACCAGTTTGGAACCTGAGCAACGGGATTCGCCATTCCTGAGACTAAGTGTTGATGCTGGGGCAGGATTCGTGGACTTCCACGACCGTGGAGGGGCTAGCACCGGCTCCACGTGGAACACAATCGATTCCAATGAGAAACGGTGCCGGATTCACCGGGTCCATGACTGAAACTTGGGAAGCTGACAAGCTGCAGCCGCATAAACACAGTACAATCCCCCCACATACTCATCCCAGCCAACAAGATGGCACTGGCTGTGCTGGAGCATGTCAATCCTACTGATAGGTCGGCTGGGGCCAGAGGGCATCTTCGGGGTGCCCTGCGGGGGGCACCCATACGACATGTGGCCCTAAGTTGACGGTGGTCAGAGAGCGGTGTGCACAGCTGCATGGCTGCCCTGCCGGCTGCGGCAATGATGTTCTGTGCCCGTCCACCCTGACCCCACAGCCCACCTCCTGGCCATCCCCCGCTACTCCCTTCTCGGCCCTGGCAGAAGCCGCCCCCAGCCAGCAGCCACGACTGTCAGCAAACTATGGCCATGTTGGACACTTTCCGTACCTCCTCCCTCTCCCTCAGCAGCCATGGTGCCTGCTTCATGATTTTTCAAAGCGTGAGGGAACCTCGCTGTCAGGAATTCGTCCCAGTGGAGGCGGAGCATCGTGGCCCGCGAATGATATGCCAAAGGCGTTTACTGTACGTGTGGAGTGGAACGCACTGATGGTGCTGTCGAGGCAACAGAGAATTGCGATTTGGCGTCAAAACCGATTCTCCGCCCAATCGCGTTTCCCCATTGCGGCGTCGGCCAACGGAAAAACCCATCCGAGATCGTGATGTTGAACGTGGCTCAGTTTGATCATGCCATCGGACAGATCTGCTCCCTGAACCCTCCATCTCGGCTCAGAGTTGAAAGTTAACCTCGACAGACATTCTAAATCGCTTCTCAGACGTGAACCTTCAATCCAGGTCAATATCCCAGATTAAGAATTCTGCTGAGGGTTTGCTGCGATATCACAGGGGCTGACCTGCCCAGCTCAGGTGGAACTGGAATTTTCACCGCCTGGGGCTAGTCATCCAGGGCCTAATGCCCAGATTCCTGCCCGCCACTCTTGGCCGTTAGTTGACCAACCGGCAGCAACTCCGGCAACACCTGAGCCAAGGTGAACCACATGCAGAAAATGGCCGGCACCACCTGGGGCCACCCCAAATCAGACCTTCGAGTGAAACTACGCTCTGAAAGGTCTGCTATGGCTGCTTCTCCAGCCACACTGGTAAAAGAAACAGACTCAGAACCTTATTCGACGGAGCTGTTGGTGTTCCCCACTTCCAGGACTGCCCATGACCAACTCTGGGCCCACCCACGCCCTTCTCATCTTCAGCCTTGATGGCTTCAATCCTTCCCAGGTTGGTGTCCCATCCCTCCCCCTCCTTAAAGTTTGAAACCACCTTGCCAAAGGGCCACTTGGCTAACGCTCCCTTCTACAACAGCTCCCAGTCTTCTACCTCAGATATAAAGAGCCCTTCAAGGCCTTGCCCTTGTCAATACCTGTCATCCCCACATACCTCCCAAGAACTGTCATATCCCTCTGGACCCAGCCTCCATGGCCTTCCTTCCTTCTTTCCATTCGCCCCACCATTGGCGGCCGTGCCTTGGGGTGTCGAAACCCCACTCTCTGGGATCCTGTCCCTCCACTTCTCTCTCCCCTTTCCAGGCCCACTTCTTTGGGGAACCTTTCATCACTCTTCCAAATATCTCCTCCAATTTCGAACTGTTTGATGCCGTTTTTACTGCGTTAAAGTTGGACAGAAATACAAATTGTCACTGAGTCGTCTTACTCGAGGAGACTTTAAAGAGCTTCCAGCACTACTGTCATGACCAATGTATATCGTGCTCTCACCTCACCATTAGAATCATATAATCTAATTATTCTCATCATTGATACTTGCGAAAGGATGACTGTCTTTCCTCCGCCGAACACAGCACTTGAGAGTAATTCATTTTATGTTAAGTTACTTGAGATGTCTCTGAGATTTGTGCTGAGGTGCTATCAGACGCAAGTCTTTTCGAAGCGCATCCGGGCGGGAAGAGAGGGTTGTGTCAATGTTCAGGGTTGAGAGATTGGAACACAAATTGTCCTTTGCCTCTTTCAGACATTAACTAACCTGCTGTGGAGTTTCGTTTTTGATCTCTTCATTAACTGATGGACGACATGATATAATTAATGCCTAATTAATTAAACAACTTACAAATGCAATTTGTGGACACATATTGGGACAATAACATCATTGCAAATAATCATGTCCCAATGCAACTGGAAGGTCGATTACTGAGCTATCTTTTCAGGAGCCCTGTCAGTTAGCTGCTCTTACACGTTCTACTTAAGCTAATTAATCGGCACTTCAACCTTTGTGTCATTTCAAAGTAATAACATTCTGAAATACATCTGACAAATATGCTTTAAAGTAAGGTTTACAATCTTGAAGCTAATTGATTTCTTTTAATGACTTGGATGAATCAGCGAGGAGCACGCTTGATAATGTATGGGAATAGATCTTATTGGAAGAGAAGAGTCATTTTATTTGGTTTGTCCATCATTCCGAATCACCGATACAAAGAAGCTGGAGGTTTTTTAAAAAATTGCAGATGCATCACTGAATACGAAGCTGACTTTTTGCTTGTTTGAAACCATTAAAAAGCAAAATTTTCATCTCTGCGTAACCTTGTCATGCTCTCAAGGAGGTCTGGACCGTTTGGACACCAGGAAAACCCCTCCAAAAAGTGGCGCGAGAGAAATAACAGGTGCTGAAACGGTGAGGTGCCATCAATGCACCAAAAGACGGCTCCAAGCAGATTTACCAGAATGGTACCGGGGTGAAGGGACTTTAGTTATGCCGAGGGACTGGAGGAGCTGGGGTTGCTGGCCTTGGAGGAGGGAATGTGAGGCGGACCGAGAAGAGGAAACGTGAGAAATTACTCCGCAAGTCGGGCAGCATCTGCGAAGAGAGAGAAAGGGGGTGAAATCAATGACCTGGAATGCACGGCCTGAAATGGTGGTGGAAACAGATTCAATCCCAACACTCGGCAGGGGAATCGGAAAATTCTTGAAGAGGGGAATGTTGCAGGATAAAAGGATAGGAATGCTGAAGCACGTGGAGTTGGAGACAATAATCAACTGAGGTTTATGGGACGGTTGTTAACTGTCCAAAGGCTTGGTCAAGGCTGGCTCCAAGCCTGCGAAGGACCCGAAGATGTTACGGATTATCGCGTGACTCAACCCTTAAAGACACCGCGCACGACACAACAAGACCAAACCACGTCCCTCTCCCTTTACATCTAAGGTCCAACATTACAAATGTCCCTCATGGTCCGTATTTTCCATTTCGCGATGCTGGGAACGTGAATCATGATGGGGCAGAGAGACTTCCGGTTGCGGCTATGCGGAGCTAAGCCACACGTTCGGCAGCTCCCGCTATTTAAGGACTTTTGGGCCGATTTGAGGGCCCCAAACAGCGCTGTTTCGACGAATCCCGGTGGGGGAAGGTGTCTAGAGGAGCATTCCCCATAATTTATGGTGCTCACCCGGAGTGGGGCAAAGGAAAAAGCTGCAGCAGCTCCCCAAGAAAAGCGGGGGAAGAAAGACAAAATGGCGGCCGGCGGAACACCCGAGGACTGGTGGAAGTGGGCGCAGGAGCAGCAAGCCTCTCTCCTGCGCTGTTTTGCGGAGCTGAAGGCTGAGCTGCTGGACTCCCTGAATGTGACTACCAACAAGCTGCTTGGGACCCAGGCGGCCCAGGAGGTGTCTATCCGGGAGTTGCAGCAGCAGGCCGCTGAGAGGGAGGAGGAGGCCGTGGTCCTCGTGGGGAAAGTGGAGTTGCACGAGGCACTTCACAAAAAGTGGCAAGACCGCTTGGAGGAGCTGGACGTTCGCACGAGGCGAAAGAATTTGAGGATCCTGGGCCTGGCGGAGGGGCTGGAGGGGTCGGATCTCCCGTCGTATGTGACCACGATGTTGAGCTCGTTGATGGGGGCGGGGTCCTTCCATTTGCCCCTGGAGCTTGAGGGAGCTCACAGAGTGCTGGCCAGGAGGCCTAAGGCAAATGAGCCCCCGAGGGCGGTGCTGGTGCGGTTCCATCGACAGCGACCGGGAGTGTGTGCTGCGCTGGGCCAAGAAAGAGAGGAGCAGCAAGTGGGAGAATTCAGTAGTGAGAATCTATCAGGACTGGAGTGCGGAGGTGGCAAAGCGGCGGGCCGGGTTCAAGCGGGCTGGGTTCAAGCAGGTCAGATTTGGAATGCTGCAGCCTACGCGCCTGTGGGTGACATACAAGGACCGGCACCACTACTTCGAGTCCCCGGAGGAGGCGTGGGCCTTTGTACAGGCGGAGAAGCTGGACTCAAACTAGGGCCTGGGGACACACTATGGCCGTTCCTGTTTTCGCTGTTGCTGTTCTTTAACTTTGACATGTGTGTTTTTTATGCTGGTTTTCTTTTTGCTCTGTTTCCGGGTGGGTCTGTCTGTTGGGTATGGGTGTGGGGTATGTGGGGAATGTTGGGGGTTTGTGTTTTATATGTCTCTTCTGTACGGGGCTGGGGGTTGGGGTGAAACTGGATTTTGGGGAGCTGCGTCAGAAGGGTGGGGTGTGGCAGTGTGAAAGCGCGGGATTTCCTCTGGTTTCCCACGCCGCAGGGCAGAGGGGGCGGAGCTGGAGGTGGGGGCGTGGCCTCTACTGGTTTTCTTTCCCGCACTGAAGCGGTGCCAAGGAGGTGTGGCAAGAGGGGGATGACCCCATGCCGGGAGGGGATAGGTTTTGGCGGGAGCTGCCGGGGTCAGCAGATGTCAGCTGACTCACGGAAGTACCATGGAGGGTGCGTCGCGGCTAGGAGGGGTCCTAGCCTGGGAGGGGGGGGGGGGGAGAGGGGGATGGGGGGGGGGGGGGGGATACCGGGTTGCTGCTGGAATGGTCAGGAAGGAGCTGGTGTGGGCCGGGGGGGTAGAGGAGAGGCGTTATCGCCATGGGGAATGGGGCGGGCGCGGCGAGCTGGCCTGGGGCGAGCAGTCGACAAGCTATGGCTCGCCGGCGGGGGGGGACGGGTTGCCCTCTGATCCGGCTGATTACCTGGAACGTGAGGGGGCTGAATGGGCCGGTTAAGAGAACTAGGGTATTTTCTCATCTGAAGGGGTTGAAGGCGGACGTGGCTATGCTCCAGGAGACCCACCTGAAGGTGGCGGACCAGGTTCGCCTGAGGAAGGGGTGGGTGGGGCAGGTTTTTCACTCAGGATTGGACGCGAAGAACCGGGGGGTGGCGATTCTGGTGGGGAAGAGGGTGGCGTTCGAGGCGGCTGAGGTGGTGTCGGACAAGGAGGGCAGATATATTATGGTGAAGGGTAGGCTGCAGGGAGAGAAGGTGGTGCTGGTTAATGTATATGCCCCGAATTGGGATGATGCTGGCTTCATGAGGCGCTTGTTAGGCCGCATTCCGGACCTGGAGGCAGGGGGCCTGATCATGGGGGAGACTTTAACACAGTGGATCCCCCACTGAACCGGTCCAGTTCAAGGACGGGTAGGAGACCGGCGGCGGCCAAAGTACTGAGGGGATTCATGGACCAGATGGGAGGGGTGGATCCCTGGAGGTTTGGGAGACCGAGAGCGCGGGAGTATTCCTTTTTCTCCCATGTCCATAGGGGTTATTCACGAATAGATTTTTTCGTCCTGAGTAGGGGATTGATCCAGAGGGTGCAGGATGCCGAGTATTCGGCCATAGCGATTTCAGACCATGCTCCGCACTGGGTTGATCTGGAGATGGGGGAGGCGTGGGACCAGCGCCCGCTCTGGCGCCTGGATGTGGGGATGCTGGCTGATGAGGTGTGTAGGAGGGTCCGGAGAAGTATTGAGGGGTATCTTGATACCAATGACACGGGGGAGGTCCGGGTAGGGATGGTCTGGGAGGCTCTGAAAGCAGTGATCTGGGGGGAGCTGATCTCCATCCGGCCCATAGGGAAAGGAGGGAGAGGAGGGAGAGGGAGAGACTGGTAGGGGAGCTCCTGGGTGTGGACAGGAGATATGCGGAGGCACCGGAGGAGGGGTTGCTGGGGGAACGGCGTAGTTTGCAGGCCAAATTTGACTTGTTGACTAGTGGAGGAGGGCGCAGGGCGCGGTATATGAGTATGGGGAGAAGGCGAGCAGGATGTTGGCGCATCAACTCCGTAGGCGAGATGCTGCTAGGGAAATTGGTGGAGTGACGGATGGGGGTGGGAATGTAGTGCAGAAGGGGGCAGAAGTAAATGGGGTCTTTAGGGACTTCTACGAGGAACTGTACCGGTCGGAACCTCGATGGGGAGAGGGGGGATGGAGAGCTTCATGAACAGGCTATGTTTCCCAAGGGTTCAAGAGGAGCTGGTAGAGGGGCTGGGGGCGCCGATAGAGTTGGAGGAGCTAGTCAGGGGGATTGGACAAATGCAGTCAGGTAAGGCCCCGGGGCCGGACGGGTTCCCGATGGCATTTTACAAAAAGTATGCGGATCTGGTGGGCCCCCTGTTGGTGCGAGCCTTCAATGAGGCATGGGAGGGGGGGGCTTTGCCCCCGACGATGTCGCGGGCACTGATCTCTCTGATCCTATAGCGGGAGAAGGACCCCTTGCAGTGTGGATCATACAGGCCCATCTCGCTCCTCAACGTTGACGCCAAGTTGCTGGAGAAGATCCTGGCCACCAGGATAGAGGATTGTATGCCAGGGGTGATACACGAAGATCCAACAAGATTTGCCAAGGGACGGCAGCTCAACATGAATGTGCGGAGACTGCTAAATGTTATGATGCCGGCAGTGGAGGGGGAGGCGGAGATAGTGGTGGCGCTGGACGCAGAGAAAGCATTTGATAGAGTTGAGTGGGGGTACCTGTTGGAGGTGCTGGAGCGGTTTGGATTTGGGGAGGGATTCATCAAATGGGTGAGGCTGCTCTACGCGGCTCCGATGGCGAGTGTAGTTACAAATGGAAGGAGATCGGAGTACTTTAGGCTCTACCGTGGGACCAGGCAGGGGTGCCCCCTGTCCCCCTTGCTCTTTGCACTGGCAATTGAACCTCTGGCTATGGCATTGAGGGAGTCAGGGAGATGGAGGGGTCTGGTGCGGGGTGGGGAAGAACATCGGGTATCGCTGTATGCGGACGACCTGCTGTTGTATGTGGCGGACCCAGAAGGGGGAATGCCGGGGGTGATGGAGCTGTTAGCGGAATTTGGGGGCTTCTCGGGCTATAAGTTAAATTTAGGCAAGAGCGAGGTATTTGTAGTACACCCGGGAGATCAGGAGGAGGGAATTGGGATGCTCCCGTTTCAGAGGGCAGTGAAGAGTTTCAGATACCTGGGGGTGCAGGTGGCCAGGAGTTGGGGGACTCTCCATAAGCTTAATTTTACCAGGCTGGTGGAGCAGATGGAGGAGGAATTTAAAAGGTGGGACATGGTGCTGCTATCGTTGGCGGGTAGAGTGCAGTCCGTCAAAATGACGGTTCTCCCGAGATTCTTGTTCCTCTTCTAGTGTTTGCCCATCTTTATCCCTAGGGGCTTTTTTAGAAGGGTGACCAGCAGCATCATGAGCTTTGTTTGGGCGCATGGGACCCCGAGGGTGAAGAGGGTCTTCTTGGAGCGGGGTAGAGATGGGGGGGGGGGGCTGGCGTTACCCAATCTCTCGGGGTACTACTGGGCGGCCAATGTGTCGATGGTGCGCAAGTGGATGATGGAGGGGGAGGGGGCAGCATGGAAACGGATGGAGAGGGCGTCCTGTGGAGATACAAGCCTGATAATGGCGCCGTGGCCGCTCCCTCCTACGAGGTATACCACGAGTCCGGTTGTGGCGGCTACCCTCAAGATTTGGGGGCAGTGGAGGCGACATAGGGGAGAAGTGGGGGGCTTGATGGAGGCTCCGTTAAGGGGGAACCATAGGTTCGTCCCGGGGAACATTGATGGGGGATTTCAGGGCTGGCACAGAGCGGGCATCAGACAGCTGAGGGACCTGTTTATCGATGGGGGGTTTGCGAGCCTGGGGGAGTTGGAGGAGAAACTTGGGCTCCCCCCGGGGAACATGTTCAGGTATCTGCAGGTAAAGGCATTTGCTAGACAGCAGGTGGAGGGATTCCCTTCGCTTTCCGCGAGGGGGATGAGTGACAGGATGCTTTCGGGGGTCTGGGTCGGAGCGGGAAAGATATCTGATATCTACAAGGTTATGCAGGAGGTGGAGGAGGCGTCAGTAGAGGAGCTGAAAACTAAGTGGGAGGGGGAACTGGGGGAACAGATCGAAGACGGGACATGGGCTGATGCCCTGGAGAGGGTTAATTCTTCCTCCTCGTGTGCGCGGCTTAGCCTCATCCAATTCAAGGTGCTGCACCGGGCCCACATGACTGGGACGAGGATGAGTAGGTTCTTTGGGGGTGAAGACAGGTGTGTCAGGTGCTCGGGGAGTCCAGCGAACCATGCCCATATGTTCTGGGCATGCCCGGCACTGGAGGAGTTCTGGAAGGGGGTGGTGAGGACTGTGTCGAGGGTGGTGGGATCCAGGGTCAAGCCAGGATGGGGACTCGCGATTTTTGGGGTTGGGGTGGAGCCGGGCGTGCAGGAGGCGAAAGAGGCCGGTGTTCTGGCCTTTGCGTCCCTAGTAGCCCGGCGAAGGATTTTGCTACAATGGAAGGATGCGAGGCCCCCAAGCGTGGAGACCTGGATTAATGACATGGCGGGCTTCATTAAGCTAGAGAAGGTCAAATTCGCCCTGAGAGGATCGGTGCAAGGGTTCTTTAGGCGGTGGCAGCCTTTCCTCGACTTTCTGGCTCAACGATAGGGTACTGGGGCAGTAGCAGCAGCAACCCGGGAGGGGGGGGGGGGGGAACGATGACTATGTTTGTTTTTTAATTTTAATTTATTTTTAAGTTCTCTTGTTGGGGTTGGTGGGGTGGGGGGGATGTGATACATGCGTTGATACGGTCTGGGGGGTGTTACAGTTATGGGTTATTTTGTTGCATTTCATTGTTCATTGTTTGTTGTTATATTTTATATTTTCTGTAAAAAATTCCAATAAAAATTATTTTTTAAAAAAATGATGGGGCAGAGAATCAAGGGTGATCAAAAAAAATCTAGTTTGCGCCCGGCGCCCATTCCGACATCATGCTCTGGTCCCTCACGGGCGGCGATATCGATGTTTGCACCCTGTGGCAGCGGGTCCATGCAAAACCGTCATTTGCCTGGATTTCAATGTCATTTCCAGTTTGGGCACTTCATGTTCCCCCTTCCAGGATGCTCCAACCCTCTGAGGCGGAGGTCTCACAGGTGTGAATTAGTGCAAGTATTGACAAGTGGGGCCTGGGCATAAAAAACAATGAAAAACCCACAAACATTGGCGGGCTTGCCTGGGGGGATGGCTGCCCAGGCCAGGGGAAGCAGTGGGAAGGGGGAGACTTGGTCCCCAGTCCGTGGACTCATTGTGTCCCTCTCGGGATCGAGATGTCCTGGCTCAGACTGCTGTTGCTCGTTCTACTGTTAGTGTGATTAACACGCCTCCATTTAAAGGACATGTGCTTAACACTGGTTTGGCTCTGTATCTATATCTATGCTCAGGAGTCGCCAGGTGCCGTAACAGACACCGTCACAAGTTATCAAGGTCAAGTTCAAAGCAATAAGTCTAAACACCGATCAGTAAGTCTAAACAATTAGTGTTTATTATAACAGATATAATAAATACTCATGCACACGCTAAAAGACTAATACTTATTTCTACTATAAAACTTCTACTAAATACTTATCTAAGTAGGAACCAGCAAGGTCAGGGGACAAGGCCTTTGTTCCTTTCTGGGCTGCACCTTCTGTTCACTAATAGTCGGCAAGAGTATAAGCAATGCCTGGGTCACGTAGCGATCGTTGTTTGGCACTTACTGAAAGATGGCTGATGCTCAACGGTCGGTGATGAAAGACAGGATCTGGAGGCTGGGGTCGGAGTCAGGATGCAACAGATCTGGGCCGGAGTCTGGAAGCAACAGACCGAATCATGTGCTTGACCTTCTTTTTATAGGTCCTAGAGGTCCGTGCCCCTTGGGGCGGGCTCTTTCATCTGCTAGGTATCGATTGGGTCTTTCCCAATCGATATCATTCGAATTCCCCTATCCTGGAGTCGTTCCTCGATGGCGGGGGCGGTTCCTAGGGGTCATTGACCTGGGTTCTCTGGCGCCATTCTGGCTGGGTAGCTATAGAAAAGTATCCATTGATACTTAAAATGTTTCTATTGTATCTGGGACTGGGCCGGTATCATCTCATTAGTATGCAGATCGCTTTCCTATTTGCACCTTTGGCTGAGTTTCTGCAACTGCCTTGAAACTGGTTTTGTACGTGCAAAATGCTAAATGCTTCTGCAAGCTGTGTGTCCTTACTATGGCTGTTTTTCCCTGCAGTCTTAGCAGTTCTCCATTTTGTAGACTGGTGTCCATTTTAGAGGGCTACACTGCCATTGCTGCTCTCTGCCTTTTCAACCCCTGTATGGGGTGACTTACAGGCCCCTGGCTGTTCACTGCTGAGTGCCGCCTATGTCCTTTGAATGTTCAGAAGGCTTCTGGTCATCTGGGAGTCCACCCAGGCTGCCCCTCTGGACACCCTCATACCCCAGTTGTATCCTCAAGGTGATGGGTGGGACCAGGCTCAATCAGGGGTCCACCAGGTGTTGGCACTCCTCAGAAGCGCTGGCCCCAATGAAGCAGAGGACCAGCAGAGTTCACCCCAACCAGAGGAGAACCACACAATGGCCTCCGGAGACCCCTCCTTGGCTCTCTGCCCCTCTCAGGGCAGGGGATTCACCAGTTCCCCATCGTCCTGCCAGGCTGGCAAAGCTGACTGCCTCTGACACCACTTTCCAGATGGTTTTCAGGAGGGCAAGCCCACCCTGGGGAGAGGGTGACCCTCCGCTCCTCCCCGGCATGGAGCCATGGGTCCACCTCGGACTCTCGTCCTCGGGGGCTGGGGACAGGTCTTCCATGAGCCATGTTGGTGGCTGCAGTGAGTGTGTGATGAGTGGAGAGCTTAAAAATACCTCCAGCTGCCTGGCTCTTCAACGCTAACTCAGGCCCCAGCGGTTAGAACACGCACTGGGCCGAGAATTGCTCTGAGTTCACGCTGGCAGAATGCTGGCCCATTCGCTTACCAAATATCCAACGGGAACGGGAATAGCCTGCACTTCAGTCCCGACAGTAACACGTAGTCACCCAAATGGAGAATTCCAGCCGGGATTTTTACATAGACATTAAACATGTAGATATATATCTATATATACACAGGCCAGGCACACAATTATCACACAGTGGTAATACAGTAACGTAGAAAGAGGATCTGGTGGGTGTCTGTCCGACACTGATTGCCCTGCGCACTTCAGGGATTTGATTGTCCTTGACCTTAGATTTATTCTCAGGTCCTTCTGTGGATGTCTCTACCCTAGAAGGTGTTACAGTCCCTGCAGATGAGCATTAGTCGGAAATTCTTTGACAATCTCTGATTCAGCCGATTGACCAAAAGTCACAGTAACAGGACACCCTCCATCCTGTTGTGTGGCACTACCACCATGCCAAATGGGATAGATTTCGAACAGATTTAGCAACTCAAGACTAGGCATCCATGAGGCAACCCGCAGCAGCAGAATTGTCCTCAACCAGAATCCATAACCACATGGCCCAGCATATCCCTCACCCTACCATTACCACCACGCCAGGGAATCAACCCTGGTTCAATGAAGAGTGCAGGAGAGCATGCCAGGAGCAGCATCAGCCGTACCCACAGATGAGGGGTCAACCTGGTGAAGCTACAAAACAGGACTACTTGTGCGCCAAACAGCATAAGCAGCAAGTGTTAGACAGAGCGCAGCGATTCCACAATAAACGCATCAGATCCAAGCTCTGCAGTCCTGCCACCTCCAGCTGTGAATGGTGATGGACAATTAAACAACTCACTGGAGGAGGAGGCTCCATAAATATCCCCATCCTCAATGATGGAGGAGCCCAGCACACCTGTGCAAAAGACAAGACTGAGGCATTCGCAATAATCTTCAGCCACAAGTGCCGAGTGGATGCTCCATCTCAGTCTCCCCCGGAGGTCCCCAGCATCACAGATGTCAGTCTTCAGCCAATACGATTCACTCCACTTGATATCAAGAAATGGTTGAAGGCACTGGATACTGCAAAGGCTCTGGGCCCTGACAATCTTCCAGCAATAGTACTGTGCTCCAGAACTTGCTGCATCCCTAGCCGAGGTGTTCCAGTACAACTACAACACTAGCATCTACCTGGCATTGTGGAAAATTTCCCAGGTGTGTCCTGAACACAAGAAACAGGACAAATCCAACCCAGCCAATTACCGCCCTATCAGCCTACTCTCCATCATCAGCAAAGTGATGGAAGGAGTCATCAAGCGATACTTACTCAGCAATAACCTGCTCATGGAGGCTCAGTTTGGGTTCAGCCAGGGTCACTCAGCTCCTGACCTCATTGCAGCCTTGGTTCAAACATGGACAAAAGAGCTGGTGACGCAGGCAGCATTTGACCGAGTATGGCATCAAGGAGCCCGAGCTAAACGGGAGTCAATGGGAATCAAGGGAATACTCTCCACTGGCTGGTGTCATGCCCGGCACAAAGGAAGATGGTTGTGGTGGTTGGAGGTCCATCATCTCAGTTCCAGGATATCACTGCAGGAGTTCCTCAGGCTAGTGTTCTGGGTCCAACCATCTTCAGCTGCTTCATCAATGACCTCCTATCCCTCACAAGGTCAGAAGTGGGGATGTTTGCAGATGACTGCATAGTTTTCAGCTCCATTCATGACTCCTCAGACAATGAAGCAGTCCATGTCCAAATGCAGCAAGGCCTGAACAATATCCAGGCTTGGGCTGACAAGTGACAAGTTACATTCGCACCACACAAATGCCAGGCAATGACCATCTCCTACAAGAGAGGATCTAACCATCGCCCTTTGACATTCAATGGCATTGCCATCACTGAATCTCCCATAATCAACATCCTGGGGGTTACCATTGATCAGAAACTGAATTGGACTAGCCAAATTAATACTCTGGCTACCAGGGCAGGTCAAAGCCCAGGAATCCTACGGCGAGTAACTCAAGAATGCAGCTCACCACCACCTTAAAGCGTAACTAGGGATGGGTAAGAAATGCTGGCCGAACCAGCGACGCCCACATCCCATAAATGAATAAAAAGTTCACTAGTTTCACCAATGCCAACATCTGCCTCGTGCGCACTGGTTTTTGAAAGAGTTTTGCACGTGGTTTTTCTCTCTGAACGTAACGATGATTTGAATTGGTCACTTGACACAGTAGTGAAGGGAAGGATGCCCCAGCAATAATTACCACCCCCACCACTTTAGCTTCTCTGACACCAGGAATCAGGAGGGATGCTCTGAAATGCATCTGATACCATTGTGTCCTCACAGTGCAGGTCAGGAGGCAGACAGAGCGCAGCATCACAATTCATCAGTTCGCAACCTTACCCCTGCATTGTGACCTCCTCCGATACAACAGCAACTTGCATTTGTGTAACGCCTTCGCGGGAGTGTCAGCCAACATAATTTCATACTGAGTCGCTCAGGGAGATATAGAACAGTACAGCACAGAACAGGCCCTTCGGCCCTCGATGTTGTGCCGAGCAATGATCACCCTACTCAAACCCACGTATCCACCCTATACTCGTAACCCAACAATCCCCCCATTAACCTTACACTACGGGCAATTTAGCATGGCCAATCCACCTAACCCGCACATCTTTGGACTGTAGGAGGAAACCGGAGCATCCGGAGGAAACCCACGCACTCACGGGGAGGACGTGCAGACTCCACACAGACAGTGACCCAGCCGGGAATCGAACCTGGGACCCTGGAGCTGTGAAGCATTTATGCTAACCACCATGCTACCGCGCTGCCCCATGAAGAGAAAAAAACAAAAGCTAAGTCAAAGTATGTCTTACGGAGGTAGCAAAGGGCCAAGTGAGGTGAGGGAATTGGCAATCAGTAAAATTAGAAGTTTGATGGAAAGTCAGTCACTTTGAGCAGTGAAGATTAAGTTGGTGATCTGTTCGGGCCAGGTGGCAAGTGTGACCTCGAAGTGAAACCCTTTGGCTAAAGCGAGGGATAGCAGCCTTGTTGTAATGGGGGTTACACCCAGTAATGATTTCTGTGCACAATAACAGCCTGTGCATGGAAAACTGTGCCTCAGTCTTGCTTCCCCGCTCTTGGACACAAGCTACAAACAGCACGTAAGTCTTCAATGAGAAATATCTGTGAGTAAAACACACTTGCTTTGACAATATATCCAACGGCGTACATCAGTCATTGACGTCATTATGCCTTGGGGGAGGTTTCCTGACCCTAGCCACTCTCGTGTTTTCCTGAAAGGAATATTCGCGGATGGAATGGAGTCCGGGATAGGATGCTGCATTCAATGAAACCGCGTGAAGAGGCCGGCCGCACACAGAATGAAAGGGCCGCTCAGACTAGAAACATACAGCGGAAATAGGAGCAAAGGAGGCCATTTGGCCCTTCGAGCCTGCTCCTCCATTCGTCATGATCATGGCTGATCGCCCAACTCAGCAACGTAAGGGCAGCACGGTAGCACAAGTGGATAGCACTGTGGCTTCACAGCGCCAGGGTCCCAGGTTTGATTCCCCGCTGGGTCACCGTCTGTGTGGAGTCTGCACGTTCTCCCCGTGTCAGCGTGGGTTTCCTCCGGGTGCTCCGGTTTCCTCTCACAGTCCAAAGATGTGCAGGTTAGGTGGATTGGCCATGATAAACTGCCCTTAGTGACCAAAAAGGTTAGGAGGGGTTATTGGGTTACTGGCATCGGGGGGGGAAGGAGGGCTTAAGTGGGTCGGTGCAGACTCGATGGGCCGAATGGCCTCCTTCTGTACTGTATGTTCTCTGTTGTATGTAATCCTACTTTCTCCCCATAACCCTTGATCCCATTCGCCTCAAGTGCCATATCTCGCCGCCTCTCAAGTGTGCTCAATGTCTCAGCCTCAACTACTCCTACGGTCTAGAAACAGGAACCAAAGACTCCTCCTCCGCGCCATGTTGGTGCGTCTCAACAGGCACCAGAACTTCCAGAATAACATCATGGAATGAGGCCAACTTGTTTGTGCGAGTTCTCAGACAGAACTATCGTATTCGTCCTGCAACCTTGCCTCCTTCCCTGGAGCGTCCCTGGCTGCTCTCTCTGCCAATTGTTTGAGACCCCCTGCCTCTGAGAAAGTCTTTGCCTTATTCACATCTTCGGAATCATGCACGATTTTGAACAGCTCCGGTAAATCTCCCATTTACCTACTCTGCTTTGAGAAGAACAAAAAAAAAAATCTTTCAGGGAAGGATAAGATAACACAAAGCGGGGATTATTATTTCATTAGAAGGTTGCTTGCCAAAGAGATACGAAACCCTTTTTCCATTTAACAATCAATCTAATTCACTATCCAACAGCGTTTCTTTTCTTTGAACAGTGTTCGAGGTTTGAATGGATGTGAAATTGCGGAGTAATTCAGTTGTCAGTCGTATGCTTTGTTGTGGGACCGGAGAAATAGTTTTAATATTTTCAGTCTGTGCTGGGCAGAGCATATTCTCTCACTGCCCATTCAGTTTGACACATGAGGAAGGCTGCCATGAATAATGAAGAAGCCAAAACAGGTTGCATGTGCCCCAAGAATTGAGCTCGCTCGCTCTCCCCTGAAAATATGTCTTTGGCTGCCGTGCACTGAAGACAGCGTTGTTTCGACCAACTTTTATTGGGAAATCCCAAACAGTATTCCTGAAAAGCGATTCCCACGACTGTTCCATCTAGTTGGAACGTCGATCATTCTGAGTCCACGCACGACGAGCCCCTGATTTTAATGCACCATAGTTTGTCGCCATGTTTTGGGTTAAGCTGCAATTTTTTGGTGACTGCTCCCCTGTCTATTTTGGCCAGCCAGCCAATCTATTGCGGAAGCAATTAGACTCAATAATCTGGCATAAAATTAATTGAAATTTGGAAAATTACGGATTAAGAAATTAAACGAGTCCATATTTACGACGGCCAATTTGATTGAGTTCTTTGAGGAAGTCATAGAGGAGGTTGAGGCAGGTAGCGAAGTTGACTTTGTGCACATGGACTTTCAAAATCTGAACGATGAAGACCCACATGATGAGCAAATTTGAAATGCATTGGGTTCAGGGCAGTGGATGGATGGCTGAGACATAAAAGCAGAGAAAGGTGACGAATGGTTTGCAACACCGAAGATGAAAGTAAAGACAGGGACAGACTGGTTAAATGAGATGGGCCTTGGGAGTGAGCGCAGAGATTTCCCTGGATTGGGAACGGGATGAAAGGCTTCAGGTTCGTGGGCGGAGGGGGAAATATTTAATCGAGGTGTTCTGTGGTCGTCACCACATCGCATATAAGGTGTATTACGGTAAGGCCCCTGTACTACAGGTACGGGGGTAGATCCCTGCCTGCTGGCTCCGCCCAGTAGGCAGAGTATAAATGTGTGGGCTCTCCGAGCTGCAGCCATTTCAGCAGCAGCTGCGGGAGGCTACACATCTCTGCGTAATAAAGCCTCGATTACTCTCTACCCTCGTCTCGTCGTAATTGACAGTGCATCATGTTCAAAACCAGACAGGCTTCGATCAGTAAATCAGAAGTCAGTTCACGCGGCGGTAAGATCGGCAGCAAGAGGGCACAGATCATTATGCGAGGAATCAGAGGCAGGATGAGGGTAAATCATTTGCACAGCAGGTCAGTCCAATTCGGATCATGCTACTTAAAAGGAGGGAGAAGAGGATTCTAAAAGAAGGAATATCCAAAAAGACCTTGGATAAATACTTCAAAGGAGTTGGGGGGGGGAGTGGGAGAGGAGTAGGGGGAAGCGGGGGCGGGGGGGGGGGGGCAAGCTGGAGGACGTTCAGGAAGAGTGGGTGAATGGAACTAATTGGACAGCCTGTTGAAAGAACCAACAAAGGTACGATGAGGCCCTTTCTGCGGTGCATCATTCTGTGGTTCAAAGATTGATTGCAACAAATCCATTCAGTTCCATCAGAGGGAAAATCGACTGCCTAAATGGAAAAAAGGACAGTTTACTCACTGGAGCTAGAACAGCTGTTGCAAGACGGGACTGTTATTGAGCGGTCCAGACAGTTCAACGCGGGCCCTCTTAGATATGGTTGCTGGCACTGACAGCCTGCTGCGATTCACCGACCCTAGTTCCACATGAGGTGCGCCAAAATGAATGGACGAAATCAATTCTTGCATGTCTCAAGCGAGAAACATCGATGACACCAAATCCATAACCCATCTGCTGTTTCTTTTTAAGCCTCCACTAAAGTATTGGACATCTCGATACCCTCGTTAAGAGCTATCTGATTAGGCACAAAGTTCCTCGTTCCGTTAACTCCCGTCTGTCTTTTTTCTTCCCCCCAGTACCCCCTCCGATTTAGTGTGGAGCTGAAGAAGCAGCCTTGCAACTGAAGGCCAAGGACACTGGTCAATAAAAAAAAATATCAAGTGCTGGCTGATGGCAGAGTGGGGAATATAAAAGAATCATTTGTGAAAAGGTCTCAGAGACATTCTTGGCGATTCTGGAGGAGGTGTCATAGAATTCCACTAACAATAGCAGTGAAATTGGACGGCACAGTAGCATAGTGGTCAGCACAATTGCTTCACAGCTCCAGGATCCCATGTTCAATTCCCGGCTTGGATCACTGTCTGTGCGGAGTCTGCACGCTCTACCCGGGGTTTATGTCTGCGTGGGTTTCCTCCGGGTGCTCCGGTTTGCTCCCACAGTCCAAATATGTGCAGGTTAGGTGGATTGGCCATGATAAATTGCCCTTAGTGTCCAAAAAGGGTAGATAGAGTTACTGGGTTACGGGGATAGGGTGGAGGAGTGGGTTTAGGTGGGGTTCCCTTTCCAAGGGCCGATGCAGACTCAATGGACCGAATGGCCTCCTTCTGCACTGTAAATTCTATGATTCTATGAAAATTAAACTTGTGTTTCCTGCCAAACTGTAACGAATGGTGAAAGGCCCAATATCAGCCGGCATGCAGTGACTAAACGATGACAAGCAGGAGTGAGCTGGGAAGACACCCCTTTCACCCAAAGAATTAAATAATTTGCGGGCCCAAAAGGTAAAGGACTTTCCTGGCCTCCTGAGATGAGGTAACAGTATCCTTCACTGGTAATGTTGAGACTCAAAGGCAGTACCGTGGCCCTGGGGTAATCGGCAGACCTCTCCCTCTCCTTCCTGACACTCCCTCGACCTCATTCTTCAGCATTACTTCCAGATTCAGTGCACTTTCTCGGCAACCCCTTTCCAACTCGGGGGGGGGGGGGGGGGGGTGCGAGGGATGGGATTGCTCATCGGACCCAAGTGGTGGGTGAAGTCGAAGCCAAGACTCGAGAGGTTCTCTTTGCTGGGAAAGTTTATTGTTCTTGTTTGGTCTCGCTGCCCTCCTCCCACTCACCCAGTGTCCCAGCTGTCCCCACTCCAGATGGGCTCAAAGTATTTAATTAACCAATGCCCTTTGCCTTAGTGTCCTCACAATATAATTAACATACCATTAACAGTGATTTGAATTTTAGCCATGGCAGGTCCACTTAGCAAGAGTTTCAATGGTCAACAAAATGGGCAGGTTCGCGGGTCTTCTTCTTCTTGTCCTCCTCCTTGGCCCCGACCCAAGTGGCCATCCATTACTACGATCCCAGACCAGATCCCAACAGTGGCTCGGATACTGAACTGAGACCCCAATATTTTAGTTTATTTTAAAAGTGTGCGGAAAGAATGATTCCCTCCAAAAGGGATTGCATGGAAAAATAGGGATTTGGTATTTCGGAAACTTAGCTTTATTGTGAATACAATGTCAAACTTTTTAACTTGACAGCCGAAAAGAACAGCTTACCATTTACCTCAAACACTACGACTCAATTTCCCATTAAACAACAAGAAAACATACATCCAGCTCTCGCTCCATCTTAAAATTAGCATGGCCTAGCGTAATATTTGCTTTATCAAACAGATTTGGCTCCTGTTAGAACCCCCTCCCCTTCAGACTCTGGCTGAATGTCTTCAAAAATCTGGTTCAGCTTCTTCCTTGTCGCCAGACAAGACTGCTCTGCATTACCGATTGTTACTCTTTTATAACGATCCTACCATGAGAGAATTACAGACTCAGTTTCAGGCAGATCAGAATTCACCTCTTCTCTCTCTCTCTCCCAAAGCTTCTCCAAAACTCCCTGCCTCTCTGCATTCCTGGGCTCCACCCAGCAACGACATTATCTCCCCAAGCTGAAAAAAACAAAGTATTTCTGCAGGCTACAAAAGCACATTAACTCCCCAGGGACTTTCCCAGGCAAGTCATATTCCTCTGATCGATTTCGCCTGCTGTTTCCTAGACGTTTTCAGGCATTTACAAGACAAAATTCTTTTTAAAGACATGACCACTGCAATCAAACACACTACAGCTTTTAACCCTTAAAATGCTCCAATATTTAGAAGCCAATATTCTGAAAGTCCTCCATTCGTCACACCATTGATCTAGAGCTGGTTGATGTGGGTGATCGTCATGGCTGCCTGAGCCTCTTCCTCAGTCTTGCAGAGGGATCAGCGTGGCGTCTTCCAGTTTGCTGGAAGCCTTCCGGGACTGGCAGGACCGGGGAGCTTTGTGGGACCCGGAAACAACATCTGCATTTCATTTTTGCATGTTTCTCTCTGCATATTACCCAAAATTACTGACGGAAAAAGGGTGAAGAAAAAACAAAAATGTGTTGAAGAATCCAATGACACGGCGTAATAGATTGGGTCCATCGATCAAAGAGACATGGCTTCGCCGCGCCCAATGCACCATTAGGAACAGTTCAAGGTAGTTTGCGATTTAGCTGTAACCTTACTATGCTGTGAAATTTCAAGCAAAAGATGCAACGCTCCACTAGGAATTGAAACCTTAAAACAAGAAGTATCAGCAGCTGAAAATTTAATTTTCTGGCAATAATGTTATATTACACCTCGCTCCCGAGGAAACCGCAGGATTCCTTGGAGATGGAAGTCCAGTTGGTGTGGAGCTTATTAAAATCGTTATGGCTTGTCACAGAACTGTCAGTCCTGAGAGTTCTCGCTACACACACACGAATGACATAGTCCAATCGAACGAGAGGCACTCCGGACGACGAAAAGTATCATGTTTTCAATGCAACAACAATTTGCATTAACGCAATAGCATGTCCCAAAGAGCATCATAAAGCAAAACTTGACACCAGCCACATACGGCAATGATCGGGTAAATGGCCCAAAGGCTTGATCAAAGAGCTTGCTTTGATCAAGGAACAAGACGACAGAAAGACAGAGAGATTTAGGAAGGGAGTTCCTGAGATCAGGTTTTCATCAGCGGAAGGCAGGACCAACAATGTTGGAGAAATCACAAACTGGGATGTTCAAGGAGCCAGAATTAGAGGGACCTGGATATCTCGGAGGTTGTGGGGCTGGAGGGTGTGCCAGAGTGGGGAGAGGCAAGGCCGCAGAGGGGTTTGAAAACGAGGATGAGACTTCAAAATTCAAGGTGTTGCTCAATTGGAGGTTAACAAAGGTCAACCTTTGCATCAACCATGGCTGATGGGTGGACAGGACTTGGTGTTGGGAAGCACATGGCAGCTGGGCTTTGGATGATCTCAAGCTCACGGAGGGGAGAACATGGGGAATTGATCGAGAGCATGTTGGATTAGTCAACCGATGGTCAATAGAGGTATTAAAGGCATGGGTGAAGGTGTCAGCAGCAAATAAGCTGAGGGATGGACAGAGCCAAGTGATGTTACAAAGAACAGTACAGCACAGGAACAGGCACTTCAGCCCTCCAAGCCAGTACCGGTGAAAATAGTTGATCCTGGTGAATGGATGGGCTGAAGCTCATCGTGAGGTCAGGCGTCAAGTTGCACAGTCTGGTTCAGTCGCAGGCGTCCCCGGTGAGAGGGGGGGGGTAACGTCAGCTGCTCAGGAATGCTGTTTGTGCCAGGAATAGCGGTTTCAGTCCCCCCAATAGTTAACTGGAGAAAATCTCTGCTCATTGTTATGGGCCAGAGTTTAGAGAACCCCAAAGTTTATCGTAGAATTCACCTAACTCACAACTTTTAATAGATTGTGGTATGGGGAGCACACGGCCCACTCTACAGGTGTGGTACAGCAGAAATGGAAAAGTATTTTTTAAAGCAAAACAATGTTTATTCTATGAACTCAAGTTAACCTTTTTAAAACATGCAGGGAACATCTTAGCCACCATTAATTCAAATACAACCCCCAAAGAATACAACACTAAGTAATCCTTAATAACTTTGTAACAAGTATACCGTTTTGGATACTTGTGGGGGGGACGACTTACCAGGGGTAAGCCATGGGGTACGGGCCTCTGGCACGGAGTCTGTCCCTGTTGCTCAGAAGGGAAGGGGGGAAAGGAGTAGAACATTAGTAATTGGGGACTCAATAGTCAGGGGCACAGATAGGAGATTTTGTGGGAGCGAGAGAGACTCACGTTTGGTATGTTGCCTCCCAGGTGCAAGGGTACGTGATGTCTCGGATCGTGTTTTCCGGATCCTTAAGGGGGAGGGGGAGCAGCCCCAAGTCGTAGTCCACATTGGCACTAACGACATAGGTAGGAAAGGGGACAAGGATGTCAGGCAGGCCTTTAGGGAGCTAGGATGGAAGCTCAGAGCGAGAACAAACAGAGTTGTTATCTCTGGGTTGTTGCCCGTGCCACGTGATAGTGAGATGAGGAATAGGGAGAGAGAGCAATTAAACACGTGGCTACAGGGATGGTGCAGGCGGGAGGGATTCAGATTTCTGGATAACTGGGGCTCTTTCTGGGGAAGGTGGGACCTCTATAGACAGGATGGTCTACATCTGAACCTGAGGGGCACCAATATCCTGGGGGGGAGATTTGTTAGTACTCTTTGGGGGGGTTTAAACTAATTCAGCAGGGGCATGGGAACCTGGATTGTAGTTTTGGGGTGCGAGAGATTGAGAGTAGAGAGGTCAGGAGCACAGTTTTGACTTCGCAGGAGGGCGGCAGTGTTCAGGTCTGTGGTTTGAAGTGTGTCTATTTCAATGCCAGGAGTATACGAAATAAGGTAGGGGAACTGGCAGCATGGGTTGGTACCTGGGACTTCGATGTTGTGGCCATTTCAGAGACATGGATAGAGCAGGGACAGGAATGGTTGTTGCAGGTTCCGGGGTTTAGGTGCTTTAGTAAGGTCAGAGAAGGGGGCAAAAGAGGGGGAGGTGTGGCGCTGCTAGTCAAGGACAGTATTACGGTGGTAGAAAGGATGCAAGATGGGGACTCTTCTTCCGAGGTAGTATGGGCTGAGGTTAGAAACAGGAAAGGAGAGGTCACCCTGTTGGGAGTTTTCTATAGGCCACCTAATAGTTCTAGAGATGTAGAGGAAAGGATGGCGAAGATGATTCTGGAAAAGAGCGAAAGTAACAGGGTAGTTGTTATGGGAGACTTTAACTTTCCTAATATTGACTGGAAAAGATATAGTTCGAGTACATTGGATGGGTCGTTCTTTGTACAATGTGTGCAGGAGGGTTTTCTGACACAATATGTTGACAGGCCAACAAGAGGTGAGGCCACTTTGGATTTGGTTTTGGGTAATGAACCAGGCCAGGTGTTAGATCTGGAGGTAGGTGAACACTTTGGAGACAGTGACCACAATTCGGTGACCTTTACGTTAGTGATGGAAAGGGATAAGTATACCCCGCAGAGCAAGAGTTATAGCTGGGGGAAGGGCAATTATGATGCCATTAGACATGACTTAGGATGTGTTGGTTGGAGAAGTAGGCTGCAAGGGTTGGGCACACTGGATATGTGGAGCTTGTTCAAGGAACAGCTATTGCATGTTCTTGATAAGTACGTACCAGTCAGGCAGGGAGGAAGGGGTCGAGCGAGGGAACCGTGGTTTACCAAAGAAGTGGAATCTCTTGTTAAGAGGAAGAAGGAGGCCTATGTGAAGATGAGGCGTGAAGTTTCAGTTGGGGCGCTTGATAGTTACAAGGAAGCGAGGAAGGATCTAAAGAGAGAGCTGAGACGAGCAAGGAGGGGACATGAGAAGTCTTTGGCAGGTAGGATCAAGGAAAACCCAAAAGCTTTCTATAGGTATGTCAGGAATAAAAGAATGACTAGGGTAAGAGTAGGGCCAGTCAAGGACAGTGGTGGGAAGTTGTGTGTGGAGGCTGAGGAGATAAGCGAGATACTAAATGAATACTTTTCGTCAGTATTCACTCAAGAAAAAGATAATATTGAGGAGGAGAATGCTGAGACCCAGGCTATTAGAATAGATGGCATTGAGGTGCGTAGGGAAGAAGTGTTGGCAATTCTGGACAAGGTGAAAATAGATAAGTCCCCGGGGCCGGATGGGATTTATCCTAGGATTCTCTGGGAAGCCAGGGAAGAGATTGCTGAGCCTTTGGCTTTGATTTTTAGGTCATCATTGGCTACAGGAATAGTGCCAGAGGACTGGAGGATAGCAAATGTGGTCCCTTTGTTCAAGAAGGGGAGTAGAGATAACCCCGGTAACTATAGGCCGGTGAGCCTCACGTCTGTGGTGGGTAAAGTCTTGGAGAGGATTATAAAAGATACGATTTATAATCATCTAGATAGGAATAATATGATTAGGGATAGTCAGCATGGTTTTGTGAAGGGTAGGTCATGCCTCACAAACCTTATCGAGTTCTTTGAGAAGGTGACTGAACAGGTAGACGAGGGTAGAGCAGTTGATGTGGTGTATATGGATTTCAGTAAAGCGTTTGATAAGGTTCCCCACGGTCGGCTATTGCAGAAAATACGGAGGCTGGGGATTGAGGGTGATTTAGAGATGTGGATCAGAAATTGGCTAGTTGAAAGAAGACAGAGAGTGGTAGTTGATGGGAAATGTTCAGAATGGAGTTCAGTTACGAGTGGTGTACCACAAGGATCTGTTCTGGGGCCGTTGCTGTTTGTCATTTTTATAAATGACCTAGAGGAGGGCGCAGAAGGATGGGTGAGTAAATTTGCAGACGACACTAAAGTCGGTGGAGTTGTAGACAGTGCGGAAGGATGTTGCAGGTTACAGAGGGACATAGATAAGCTGCAGAGCTGGGCTGAGAGGTGGCAAATGGAGTTTAATGTGGAGAAGTGTGAGGTGATTCACTTTGGAAAGAATAACAGGAATGCGGAATATTTGGCTAATGGTAAAATTCTTGGTAGTGTGGATGAGCAGAGGGATCTCGGTGTCCATGTACATAGATCCCTGAAAGTTGCCACCCAGGTTGATAGGGTTGTGAAGAAGGCCTATGGTGTGTTGGCCTTTATTGGTAGAGGGATTGAGTTCCGGAGCCATGAGGTCATGATGCAGCTGTACCAAACTCTGGTACGGCCGCATTTGGAGTATTGCGTACAGTTCTGGTCGCCTCATTATAGGAAGGACGTGGAAGCTTTGGAACGGGTGCAGAGGAGATTTACCAGGATGTTGCCTGGTATGGAGGGAAAATCTTATGAGGAAAGGCTGATGGACTTGAGGTTGTTTTCGTTAGAGAGAAGAAGGTTAAGAGGTGACTTAATAGAGGCATACAAAATGATCAGAGGGTTAGATAGGGTGGACAGCGAGAGCCTTCTCCCGCGGATGGAGGTGGCTAGCACGAGGGGACATAGCCTTAAATTGAGGGGTAATAGATATAGGACAGAGGTCAGAGGTGGGTTTTTTACGCAAAGAGTGGTGAGGCCGTGGAATGCCCTACCTGCAACAGTAGTGAACTCGCCAACATTGAGGGCATTTAAAAATTTATTGGATAAGCATATGGATGATAAGGGCATAGTGTAGGTTAGATGGCCTTTAGTTTTTTTTTTTTAGTTTTTTTTTTTCTCCATGTCGGTGCAACATCGAGGGCCGAAGGGCCTGTACTGCGCTGTATCGTTCTATGTTCTATGTTCTAACTTCCCAAACAACATCCAGAAGACAAAAGAAACACCTTTTAACAGAAGCACATCAGGTTTCCATTCACTACTGAGAACAGTTATAATTCTGAATTCACCAAATGATAAAGAGATTGTCTTTTGATGACAGAGAGAACAGCAGTACACCTGCTTGGTCTGGCTTCAGCCCCAACACTGAAAACGAAACTAATCCACACCCTGCAGCAAACAGCCTAAAACAAAAGTAAAACGGTGACAGACAGCCCAGCTCCACCCACTCTCTGACATCACTGCAGTAGTAAACACCCATTTCTTAAAGGTACTCTCACTACAGATTTTTATATACACACACATTTCTAAACACCCATTTCTTAAAGGTGCTCTCACATGACATCATCCAGCCCTGACGTCAGACGAGCATGTGCAAGGTTCATGGGTTCACTGTCTTGTGAGGTCACTTCACCTCTGCACTGAACCTTTTGAATCTTTGAGAGCAGATGGCTGAAGTGAGCCGGGAAACCGGGCTAAAAGGTAGGACAATGGAGACGCAGGTTATTGGGGAGATTTATTTTTAAGGAGAGTTTTATGCCTGTGAAAAAGATTCATCAACCGTGGCTCAACGAAGAAGTTAAGGATTCCATCAAATTGATAGAAGCACTGCACAAATCTGTAACGATTAACACTCAGTCAGAAAATAGGTCAGATTTGAAGAACCAGAAAAAATGATTAAAGTGCAATAAAGAGGAAAAAACATGAGTCCGAGGGAAAGTCAGCTCGCAATGTAAAACGCAAGCTAAGAGTTCGTACAGGGACCTCTCCCTGGTATAAGTCCTGTTTTTGGCCTCACGTAGAGTTTAGCCCCACTGCGAACAGGCCCAAAACATTTCCGGCCAATGCTTCCCTTTCGCAAAGCCATGGTAATGTATTCCAGCGTTTTGCCTATCGATGTTGGGATTGCTGTCTTACAATGTCCTGCTTTCTGTCTCCCTTGTTTCTTGAATAAAAGTGTTGCATTCGCTATTACCCAATCCACTGGGACCCCGCCAGAATCAAAAGAATTTTCTAAGAGCATAACCAGTGCCTCAACTATTTCTGTGGCCATTTCTTTAACGAGCCGCGGATGGTCACGGGGTCTCTCGTCAGCCTTTTCGTTCAGGTCTGCCTCAATCTATTTCCCATCACAAATGTCTGCCCAGCCTCCATCAACCACAATTGAAAGCTTCAATTCGTGCAACTCTTGGCCTGTTCCACACCAAGCCCTGGTCACTCAATCCTGTCCTGGCTGGCCGACATGGGCTCCCAACTCCCACCGCCCCTTTCCAACGTTAAACTTAAAACTTCCACCCCTCTGTTTAAATACCCAACCCCGTAATCACACTGCATGTTTGTGCCTGAATTAAGGAGTTTGGATCTTCTCTCAAGTTAACTACCTGCTCGAGCTGAGCTGGGGCATGATTTTCTTTAAGTGAAGCTGCCTTTCAAAATCTGTGTACATTGGGTCAGAGGTTTGAAAAACCAGAACCCAAATAAATATTCGATAAAAATATCCTCATTGCAATCACATCCCAGCACACACTGCGTTGTTTCGTACATGGTTTCAGCTTCGATATAGAGTCAACGCTCTGAGGCATCAGCACTGTGGTGGGCAGTATTAGCAACATAGAACATGCGCTGCTGAAGGAATAATGTCAGAAGAAGTGATTTTGTAACGTGGCTCTTCACTCTTCGCTCTTCACTCAAACCCAGCTAATGACACGCACAAACGCTCGCCCGCATGCTTGTTGTCTTGCCCTGTTGCGAAAAGTGCTGTTATTATGCCACAAAAACAGCAATTCACCTCAGCAGGGGGACAAGACAAGCAGAGCTCTGAAGTGCTGGCAGAGCATTTGCAAACTGCTGCAGAAGCAGCACAGGGGGACGGGAGTTTGTTTTGGTGTCACTTCGACACAAAGAAAGAAAAAAAAAGACAGGTGAGTCACAATTGCACCAATTAAGTCGAACGCTGAAAGACTGAATGTGTCTCCAGCAGCTTCACATGGAAGGATTGTGAATATAGTCCGGGAGAGGATTGATTTTTACCAAGCCCTGTACCTCCAGCACGGGCAGACGATTAACATTCAGGTCCATCACGCCACCAGCTTACTTGAAGTTGTTCCCATTTCTGAGGAACACCTTCTCGCAGTCTTCCACTGAATGCAGAAAAATGATTGCATTCCTCACCTCTGGCCTTCATCGAACCCGACACAGAATATGCAGCACAAGAAACAGGTCAGTTGGCCCACACAGTCCAAGCCGGAATTGTTGCTTCACTCAAGCTTCCTTCCAGCCTTTTCTTATCTAGCTTTATCAACGTAACCTTCCGTTTGCTCCTTCCTTTGGAGTTTACCTAAAATCCTTTCCTATCACAGCCATTTTTTTTATATTTTCTCTATGGTGTGTGTTCAGAAACCTGCTGGCGTGTGATTAGTGAGTGGTGTGTATTTTCGATTTGATAGATTGTGAGAAAAGATATGCAAACCAGGGAGGAATATTCTACACCTACAACAGTACACTTAACTACGCTGATGACTATGCACAGACAGTATTCCATGAAGTTACCCCTTTGTTCCCAACTACCTATGTTTCCTGAACTCTGAGACACCCCTTGTTGCCAAACAACATCCAATATTACATAACTCTATGAATCAAATCCAACATACAATTACCACGTACAGGTTATTTGCCCACATTTGGGAAAACGGTCTTCAGTTTCAGACAAGGTGTAAACTTCTCGTTTCGGACTTTGGATTTTAACTGGTGGCCTATTTAGCAATAACCTGTTTTCAAGACAGACTGTTCTCTGCAGCTGGATGTGGCTGTGATGGTACTGCTGCCACTGTGTCCCTTTCTCCAGTTATTGTGCTGTGGATATATCATTCTTTCCCTTTGATGTTACCCACCTTGTCGACCCAGCTTTCATCATGTAAGTGCCAAGGCCCTTATCTCTCCACTTTGAAGTTACGTCTTCTACACCACTTTGTCTTCCCTGAGTCACATAGAGGTAAATATTTGCTTTTCTCACTGGTATGATAATTGGTATATCAAAACCCCCTTGAGCCAGCTACCCTTATCAATTGCCCTTGTGCATTTAGTTTTACCCCAATTTCATTTCTTCATCTTAATTTTCCACAATTCTTAACTCCTTTCCTCTTTTTAAAAATGATAAGTCAAACTTTGAAAGATGATTACATTTCTCAACTATTTCCCAGATATTGTGCCTTATCTAACATAGCGAAAATTTAAAAACGTACGTTCGCACACAAGATTGGCAACAGTCGCTGTTGTATTCATGACAATGCATCAGCAATGATATTTTCTCTCCCAACCACATTAAAGGTATCCAACTGAAATGGTTGAAGTCACAAATTCCATCTAAATAACCAGGTGTTCTGATTTTGAAACTTCTCCAGAGATTTTAGGGAATTATAGCCTGTATATATGAGTGTTCCTGCTGAATTACTCGCAACATAAATCTCAAAGTGCTGTAATGCCAATACCAAACTTAAAGACTCTTTCTATTGTAGAACACTTCTGCTGTTGTGGATTTAATTTCCTTGACAAGTACCCCGCAGACTTCTCAATTCCAGCTTCATCTTCCTGTTGCAACACAGCTCCCACACCAATGTCACCAGCACCCACAGCCAGTTTTAACCCTCTGTCAAAATTTGTTGCAGCTAACACTGGCGTTCTTGTCAACACGACGTTTAAATGTTGGATTTCTGTTCAGCAGTTTCCTGACCATTCCCAATTGTTCCATCTCTTCCTTGGCTGTTTTCTTTTCTGCTTCCTTCCTTCTATCCTTCTCATTCAAAAGGATGGCTGGTTCGTAATCATCAGCTAGCTCTGCTGCCCATCAAGCAGTTTAAACTTTTTGTTCCTTGACGTGCTCCCTAATAACTGAAGGAAGCAAATCTTTAAGTTCTGCTGGAAGAATCACCTCTTAAGGGGCTTCATATGTTTTCTCCATCTTCAACTATATTGCTTCACCCTCTCAAACTCAATGTGAGTTTGTCCAGGATGTTTTCTTGCATTTCGGAATTTCTGCCTCCGGAACCAACTACTATGGACTAAGAATAGTTTTCTTCACTGTATCAAACTCCCCAGACCTATCCTCTGACAAAGGCAGATAGTGCAGCATTCTCTCAGCCCGGGGCCGGGCCGGAGAAACCCCGCGACTGGCACGAATCGCGCCACGCCGCCCCAACACCGGTACCCGATGCTCCGTTGCATTGGCGCCGGTGTGGTTGGCACAGTTGTCGGTCGCAGGGTGCTCTACGTGGCCGGCCCGCCGATTCACGGCCTAGGATGGGCCAAGCAGCCATCGTAAGAACGGCGCATCCACACCTGCTCAGCCAGCGGGAACTCGGCGTGGAAGGGTCGGGGGGTCGGTCTGTGGGAGGGAGGGGGGTTCTGACACCGGGGGGGGGCCCTTTCGATGTGGCCTGGCCCACGATCGGGGCCCACCGATTGGCGGGCCAGCCTCTCTGGCTGGCGGCCTCCTTTCTTCCCTGTTGCCCTGTGGGTGCCGGTGCCACTGCGCATGCGCAGACCCTGCGGCACCCAATTGACACCGGGATCAGCAGCTGAAGCAATGTGAACCACACCAGTGCCATGCTGGCCCCCTGTAGCAGCCAGAACTGCTGATTATGAGGCCGTGTTGACGCCGTCGAGAAACACGACGGCGTTTCCGACGGCGTCAACTCTTAGCCTCAGGATCACAGAAACCCGCCCATAAACCTCACTCGTCTAACAACGAGCTTATTCAGGAAGAGCAGTGTCCACATATCTTGTGACCATTTCATTTGTCTCGTTGTTTTCTCAAATAAATTTAATAATGCCTCCAATCCCTTTCGTCTAATTTTCAAAGCACCTGTACAAGTCTACACATCTCCCCACGAGGTTCATGTCTAGAACTACTGCCTTCCTCAACCTGCTCCAGCGTCTCTGTTTTCCTTTGTCACATTTTAAACTGAAGAGCTCCCTCTATCTCCTTTTCCCTTTTTGCCACTGCCCATTTCTTCATTTCCAATTCCCTTTGGAAATCTCTCTCTTTGTCTCTTCCCTCTCCTTCCTTGGTTTTTCCTTCCTCTTTCTTTCTGTAATTGAATTTCGGCCGACTCAATTGCCTCACTTTACGGAGAACTTGGTTCTGTCTGACAACGCGTACATTTAAATGCTTCACTTCGCTTTCAATAATCTCAGCTTTCCTCACCCTCCAGTAATCCCGATTCCAATTTATCTGCCAACCCAGTTAACGGACGTCTGTATCCCAGTCACAGTTATATCTTCCATCTTTCGGAGAGCCTTAGCCATTGCAAGAATCATGTTGCAGTCACTTTAATTTAAATCACACACCCCTTCAGTTGGCTCACACTCTCGTTCATTTAAAAGTTACAAATTCCCTGATACCCAACAAATTACGCTTTGCAAAATGCCGCCAAAGAGCCAACAATTTTGTTCAGAACCGCACTGAACGTGAATGCGAGTGTATTCCAAAACCCAGAAGGGTAACTTGGAAAACTGGGTCTTCATGATGTATATTTTCAATTTGGTGTACTGTGAGAAAAGATGTGCAAAACAGGGAAGAATCACCCAGTCGTTTTCTGATCAATTAATAAAGAATATTTATCAACTTAAAAGCAAGCTACACAGACAAGAAGGACTATACAAGAAGTAATACACTTAACTACACTGAATGGCCAAGTGCACACAGTATTACATGAAGTTACCCCTTTGTTCCCAACAACCTACATTTCCTGAACTCTGGGACACCCCCGTTCCCAAACAGCATCCAATGTTTTACAACTCTATGAGCTCAATCCAGCAGATAATTATCATGCACAGGTTATTTGTCCACATTTGGGGAAACCACCTTCAGTTTCAGCGAACATGTCGGGCGTGATTCAGCGGCCCCCATTGCGCCCAGCGCAGTACCGGGTACAACAGGTGAATCATGGGTGAGCCCTAAATCGGGCTCTACGCCGGGCAGATGGTGAATCTCAATACTCGTTCCGCCCGGTGCCATCTGGGTCTCGGCTTTGCTGTGTTTCTCAATGTTGAAGCCTGTTTTAACCCACGTCTGGGGCTCACGCGGCCTTAACTGGGAGAGTTTGCCAGGACAAAGGTGCATCAGGCATAACGGCACCTGGGGAGGGGGGGGGGGGGGGGGGTCGAAACGCGTCGTTCAGTCTGCTGAATTGCACCCATAATTTTCTTGACTAGAGTTTTACATTTTAACCAGTTGTCATTCAGCAATAACCTGTTTCAGGAGAGTCCTGATTTCTGAAGGTGGGTGTGGCAGTGTTGGTCGGTGCCTCCATGGTGTCCCTTTCCCCAGTTATTGTGCAATAGATATATCATTCTTTCCCTTTGATGTTACCCACCCTGTGGATCCGGCTTTTGTCATATAAGTTTGAATTATCTCTCCATGTTCAAGTCACCCCATCTATACCCCATTGTTTACTCTTCGTCTCAAAGGTAAACACTTGCTTTTCTCACTGTTATGCTAATTTTCATACCAGTGACAGCGGCCTTTAACAATTGCCCTTATGATTTTATTTTATCCCAATTTCATTTTTTCATCTTGATTTTCCCCAATTCTTACCATATCGCTGTTCTCCCTTGAACCTTCTCCCCCTTACTCCTCTGGAGTCACATTGGTCGGGCATACCCATTATATCAAAACTCATCGCACCATATTGTGGTGCCTGGAGAGTAAAAGTGTCTTCTCTCCTTCTCAGAACACGTCAGGTACTTTACATAATAACATAAGAACTAGGAGCAGGAGTAGGCCATCTGGCCCCTCGAGCCTGCTCCGCCATTCAATTAGATCATGGCTGATCTTTTGTGGACTCAGCTCCACTTTCCGGCCCGAACACCATAACCCTTAATCCCTTTATTCTTCAACACAAATCTTTGTACCACAGGCTTGACTCGCCATCTATTTTGTTCAGCCCTTATTTGCCTTGGGTGACACGAGAATCTATGATTTTGGTTGTCTATCCAAGCTCCCCAAAGGACCTCTGTGGAACTGGAAGAGGAGTCAAATTATGAGGAAGAGACATTCGTAAAGGATCAACTCACAAAAGCATTAGCATCTGTTTTTATCAGGTCAATATATTGCATTGACATTGGCAACTCTCAACTGCCTGGACTTGTTAGAAGAGAAATCAATGGATGAATGTTCATTATTTCGTGGCATGTGGGTGATATGGCACAGTCAAATTCATTGTGCATCTTTAGTTAGCTGAGGAAAGGCAATTAGGGGCGGCAACATCCTAGTGGTACAGCCACTAGACTGGTAATGCAGAGACCCAAGGTAATATCCTGAGGACCCTGTTTCGAATCCCACCACGGCAGATGTTAAAATTTGTATTTGATAAATATCTGGAATGCAATGTTTAATGATGACCATGAGGATCATAGCTCATTGTCGTAAAGGCCCATCCGGTTCACTACTGTCCCTTGAGGGAAAGAAATCTATCATACTTCCCTGGTCTGGTGACTCACAGTTGACTCTCTTAAATGCCCCCTGAAACGGTTCAACAACTGAGGACACCTCAGGGGTCCCCAAAAATCTCCATGGCTGATCAGGTACTTTGAATCATTATTACTACTGCAACTTAGCAGGCAATAAGGTCGGTAATATATATAGATATATATAGAGAGCGAGAGAGTGATATTGCTGGGAGATTGAAAGAAAGAACAGAGAGTTCAGAGGGAAAAATATAAATTACATAAACATTCAAAGAGTGTTATTTATGATCAAAAGCGACAAGGAAAAATGAAATGAAATACATTTTTTGCCGCACTAGTTCACTTCCAGCACTGGGGAGGCAGTGAGTAATGAAGAAAATAGCAGATACTCGGCAATAAATTATTTGATTGAATTGCTCAATGGCTTACTTATCAGATTGCTGGGAGTGAGTTAGGGGTTGGAATTGCCATGGGACACCTTCCATTTTCCCGGCATTATATAAATGAAGGTTGTTGTTATTGTCACTGAGTCCAATTGAAAGTGGCTTACGTGCAATAACAGGGACTAACTGAGCGAAATGCGCACTGATGCGCGAGTGGGAGTCAGTATGGTTCAGTTGTCTTGAGCCCTGCGACCCTCCTCCTTATGAACCTTGCCGCTTCTCTTGCTCTCTCCCCTTCTTTCAGACATCCCCCGCCCTTTAAAACCTACCACTTTGATATAATGTCTTATGTGGTTCGCTGTCAAATACTATTTGATAACTCTCCCATAAAGTGTCCTGGGATGAATGACTCTAGTTACGAGTGCAAGCTTTAATAAGATATTTCAAGAGGTCTCATTTAATTTACAATGAAACAGGGTAACAAAGAGGGTCATGCGATCTCCAACCAGTTCTTTCCAATAATGCAGCAATGTGTCCTTGTTGCAATGGGGTCCAGGGGGTAGGATTCTCCCATGCCGCGCCCATATGGGACAATCGCCGTCTGCGCCACTTTTTTCCTGCGGCGCCGGTCCAACCCCGGCAGGCGATTCTCCGAGTAGCGGAGAATCAGCGCCATTTGTGCTGGTGCGTTTGGTGCGGCGCCGGTAGAGGCCCGCTGTCCGTGGCCGGGCCGCCGATTCTCCGGCCTTGATGGGCCGAGCGGCCACGCGGATACGGCAGAGTCCCGCCGGCGTCGTTCACCCCTGCTTGCAGCTGGCAGGAACGCTAACGCTGCGCGTAGGGTCGGGAGGCGGCCTGTGGGGCAGGAAAAAGTGCTCCTTCACTGGCGGGGGGCCTCCGATGGGGTCTGGCCCGCAATCGAGGCTCACCGATCGGCGGGGCCGACCCCACCAGCCCCGACTTATTACGCGGCTGGCCCCTGAACCCCCAGGCCATGTTGCGTCGGGGCTGGCTTGTTGAGGAACTTCCCCGTGCATTCGCGGGTTGGTGTGGCGGCCGATTGCCGCTGGGAAGGGAGGCTGGAGCAGCGTGAACTGCTCCATTGCCGTGCTGGCCCCCTATGGGGGCCAGAATCGGTAGTTCCCACGCCTGTTTCGCGCCATTGTGAAACGCGACGGCGTTCACGCTGGCGCGAACACGCAGCCTCCATTTCGGAGAATCCCGCCCAGGGACTCATGCCCCACGGTGTCAGCTTATATGCCGGAACAGAAATGGACAGGCAGCTTTTCCAACTGCTGGCCAACATCTCAGAGACCTTGGACAAATGGAAAAGAGAGAGAGAGAGAGAGAGACGGACAGACAGAGACAGAACAGCAGGAGACAAGGCCATTTACTGTACCTACCAGGCAGAATGTGGAGCATGATCTCTGGTCAAAGAGACTGGAGCAGTACAGATTAAAGGACATCAGAAGATTTGCCGTGGCGTGGCTGGGAGTGGGAGTTGACGAAGTGGGCCCTTGCTGCTGGAAGTCAGTTTGCAGACTCTCAGAAGGCCGAGGGAAACAATTCTCAACAGACAGCAAAGATTACGACTAAACGAAATGGGGAGAAGTGAGCCTGTTGCAAGCTGGAAGTAAATTTGGACTCATTTTTCTGAAGTCTACAAATCTGCGGCGGGTCCAGTAAGGCGGTTAAAGAGAGGGGGACCTCCAAAGAGAAAATACTGGAAAATATCAGCAGGTTGGTAGGATCTGTAGGGAGAGAAAAGAGTGAACGTTGCAAGTCCAGATGACCCTTTAGAACATAGAACATAGAACAGTACAGCACAGAACAGGCCCTTCGGCCCTCAATGTTGTGCCGAGCCATGATCACCCTACTCAAACCCACGTATCCACCCTATACCCGTAACCCAACAACCTCCCCCTTAACCCTACTTTTATTAGGACACTACGGGCAATTTAGCATGGCCAATCCACCTAACCCGCACATCTTTGGACTGTGGGAGGAAACCGGAGCACCCGGAGGAAACCCACGCACACAGGGGGAGGACGTGCAGACTCCACACAGACAGTGCGAGGTTATTCACTGTGTCTGTAAGAATAGAAAAGCAGAATATTTCATGAAAGGCATGACACTTGTGAATATGGGTGTTCGGAAAGACTTGGGGGGTGGGGTTACAAGGAAGCCAGAACGTTAGCAGGCAGCTACAGCAAACAAATGACATGTCGACATGTGGATTGGACGACAAGAATAAAGACGTTTTGCTGTGATTGTCCAGAGCTTTGGTAAATCCACACCTGGAAAAATGCATGCAGTTCCAATTTTAAGGAAGGAAGGATTCACTCGCATCAGAGACCATGCAACGAAGGTTCACCGAATTGCCCCTGGGTCGGGAGGGTTGCCCGAGGGAGAGAGGATGAGTGAACTGGGGTGATGTTCTACGTACTTGAAAAGAATGAGGGGTGATCCCATTGAAACATTCAAGGTTATGAAGTCTGATGGGGCCGATAGTTTCACTTGGGTGGGAATCTAAAACATTCTCAGTAAAAAGGGACAATCACTTGGGGGCTGAAATGAGGGGAAATGTCTTCGCTCAAAGAGCCTTAGACCTTCGAAAATCTCTACCCCAGAGGGCTGTGGGCGGTCCATCAATATATCTAAGGCCGAGAGAGACAGATTTCATGGCCCCTCGGTTTGAGTTTGAGTTGGGGCTGGTTTAGCACAGTGGGCTAAATAGCTGGCTTGTAATGCAGAACAAGGCCAGCAGCGCGGGTTCAATTCCCGTACCGGCCTCCCCGAACAGGCGCCAGAATGTGGTGCCTAGGGGCTTTTCACAGTAACTTCATTGAAGCCTACTTGTGACAATAAGCTCTTATTATTACTAGATCGTCCATGATCGTAATTAATGGCGGAGGCTTCTCCTGCTTGTGTTCTTGCCATCTTGTACATGTAAGATGAGTAAATCCTAATCCTGTAACATCAGATCGCTCAGGGAATCAATGGCCAAGATGTGGCAGAACAGCAATTGATCGGTGGTGGAGGCCAGTGGAACAGCAGCAATATCTCACTTGGGGGCACAAGCTGCTGAAACTCATTTGCGGGTGGGACACCAATTTCAGCACGGCACCATGGCAAGTGTTCAATATCGCAACACTGCAACTGATCCCCTGCAAGACACAGCCCTTCAGTAATGAGGGGAAGAGCAACAAAGAGAATTAGAAACTGCCCTGATAGGAATGCTCAAAAATCTGACTTCCCCTCTTAATTAAAAAATGATTTCCCAGGAACATTCACTTACTCAGCTTGAGATCACTAATCCAGTCATTTCTGGACTGTGTTTTGAGTTTTTTCAAAAACTTAAATCAATTGAAGTTTCAATTGGGAACATTAAACATCGAACCATTACTCAAGTTAAATTGGAACAAATACTTTCAGTGCTTGTGTGGAACTTGGAATTGCAAGCATATCCCTTTTATTATAAAAAAGTATTTTTATTCGCCAGAATGGAGGTGAGCGAGGGGGGAGGGGGGGGGGGAGAAGGGGGGGTGGGTGGGGAGGGGGTGGGCAGTGACTCATTCACGCCACTTGAACGAAATCCTCTCCTCTTTCTCTCAACAATTTTCTGCTCTTGACTTGAAGGCTGTGACTCTTCCTCATCTACATTGCTGTCAAGGGCTGTCAATGGCCAATGTTAATTCCAACAGCCTAATGTTGAGGAAAGGATGAGCCTGGAGCCTGCCTGTACCTTGAGACAGATCAATCCCCACGCCTGCAGAGTAAAGACACACACTCTTCCAACTGCCCCGCCACCCCTCGTATTAACCCCTTGTTATACTTTTGTAACGAGGCCTTCATACCCCCCAATTGGGGTGAGCTGCTCTTGATGACCATTAAAGCATGTGCCTGATTGCAGCACAGTTCCAAAATGGCATCCCTGTCCTATCGTCCATCCAACCCACACTTTACAGGTCGTTCTCATAAACAGGAAGGTCGCCCCTGTTTATTTTTTTCCCTGGGGTGGCACTGAGGTCAATTGTGGCGGCTGCAGTTAAAATCCAGCGGCTCAGCATCGGCCCTAGATCAATCGGTGTGTCACTGACGAAGAGACCGGCGCAGTTTCAGCCAGGAGTTCTATTGGCGCTGGATTGACAAGAATTTACTTGCTTGTCAAAATAGGAGTTAATTAGTTTCAGCCCCGGATTCAGTGTCTGAATCTTTGAAAGCAAAAACGGGCAGAGCGTGAATGAACACGCAGCAGCATTTTCCCCCCAGTCCCAAAAATAATCAGCGCCTTCATGCACCATTTCAGCTGGTGCCATGTGCAAGATAAACAGGGCAAGTGCTTTCCTCGTGCGAGCGGAGAACTCCGGGAAGTCAAAGCTTCACCGAGCACTCCCACTGCATTCCCCCCACACACTGCAACATCAAGCGACATTTGAGCAGCTCTACAAGCCCAAAGCTGTTGTATACTTTGCCGCTGAAGGTATGCGAGAACTTCCCTGTCGCTCGGTAGTGCAGACCTTCAGTATTGACGAACAAGGACACACGCTGTCGAAGCTTCTGGTCTTGCACTCGTCAGAACAATTTGCAAGAATGGCAAATTGTAAAACGGAACAGCAATTTACCTGGCATGAGATGGGAGTGTTGACTGGCTGGCAAGTTCCAACTTGCCACTTGCTAACCGATCAGCACTCTCTTCTCATGCAGTGTGAATTGTTGTTCCGTTTTACAATTCGGTCCTCTTGGGAATTGTCCTGATGAGTGCAATGGCAAAAATGATGCGGCAGCTGTTTTGTCCAGCGAGGTCACAGTCATCCAATTGAAAAGGACAGCAGCTCTGCTAGACTCTGAAAATGAAAAAATGAAAATGGCTTATTGTCACGAGTAGGCTTCAATGAAGTTACTGTGAAAAGCCCCTAGTCGCCACATTCCGGCGCCTGTCCGGGGAGGCTGGTACGGGAATCGAACCGTGCTGCTGGCCTGCCTTGGTCTGCTTTCAAAGCCAGCGATTTAGCACAGTGTGCTAAACCAGCCCTTTACTTTGATTGACTTTGATTGAATGACGGCCAAGCTAATGAGCAAAATGCACGGGTCGTATCAGAGTCTCAGGTAGACAGTACCAGCATTGCTAAGTTTTGATAAAAGATTGCTTTTGTTGATTTGGATAATAAGGTTCTGCAATAAAATCGGATTGAACCACGAATCCTCCTTTGTTTCTCTCATGAGTGAGGGCACCTGGGTGAACGGGTTTTGGTATAAACTGGTCAAAGTGTCAAACGTTTCAGGCAACAAGACTGTTTGACGGGTGAGATGAAGAGAAAAACAAATAACCTGCGACCAAAAAACAGAAAATGCCAGAAACGCTCAACAGGCGCGGCAGCACCTCTACCGAGATAATTCAGAATTGACATTTGAGGTCGATGGCCATTGAACGCAACCGGAAAAGCACGGAAGTCGAAAAGTTTTCGAGCAAATGAAAGACAGGAGGGTGGGAACAAGAAGAAAAGGTGAGGGTTCCTGTTTGACTAGAGGGTAGGAGAGACGCAACGACAAGAGGTTTCACGGTGCAAGAACAAAAGGAATGGCCATGGGACAAGCAAAGACACATGTCCGGAGAGGTGACAGTAAAAGGGTTTGGAGAATTCAACTGCAGATGGAGACACCAATAAGTGAGTGATAGGCTTGATCCAATAATTTGTTGTCCAGATTGAATGATGGATAATTGACATTTGGCAACAGGATGGAATCGCACGAGGGATAATTTATATGGAATAATGGATGGAGTGTTTGAGGTCTTTCAATTCCTTCAAGAGGTTTGGAACCGTGTGCTCGACTTGAGTTTGTGTCACTGCTCCAGTGAACTTTCTGCAACATCACAATGATTTCACTCGGGGTACGATGGCTTAATACAGTGCGAAGGCTGAACTGGGAATGAACTGCATTGCTGCATTAATATTAAATCGTGATCGGCAGGTAGACTATGACCTTCCATCCACACTTGAAGCTTCAGAGCATTAACGTTTTTTAAAAAGCCAAGGAAAGACTTGCCGATGATACCTTTCACAGCCTCACTGTGGGCCATAGCACTTTAGAACCAATGAAATGAAAATGAAAATGAAATGAAAATGAAAATCGCTTATTGTCACGAGTAGGCTTCAATGAAGTTACTGTGAAAAGCCCCTAGTCGCCACATTCCGGCGCCTGTCCGGGGAGGCTGGTACGGGAAATACTTTTGGAAGTGCAGTCACTGTCGTAACATAGGGAATGTCGGGAGTCAAATTGCCCACAGTGAGCTCCCACAAGTATTAATATAGTAGTAATAGCCAGGCGATCTGTTCTTCGGTATTGGATTGAGGAATAAATGTTGGCTAGCTCAACTATTGCAATGCGATCCATTTGAAAGAGCAGGCCGGGGTCTCGGTTTAATATCTCATCTGACACCACCAGTCAATGCATCATGGGAATTTTGGCCTGGATTCCATGTTCTCTGAAAACATGACTGTCAAACTCAAGAGGCAAGAGGCAAGAGTGCGATCAACGGAGCCCCACTGTAGAAAGAGGGAAAATAGACCGTGGATATCGAAGGAAACAAGGGAGAGTATCAAATTGAAGGAAAAAGCATATAAAGTAGCAAAGATTAGTGGGAGACTAGAGGACTGGGAAATCTTTAGGGGGCAACAGAAAGCTACTAAAAAAGCTATAAAGAAGAGTAAGATAGAGTATGAGAGTAAACTTGCTCAGAATATTAAAACAGACAACAAAAGTTTTTACAAATATATAAAACAAAAAAGAGTGGCTAAGGTAAATATTGGTCCTTTAGAGGATGAGAAGGGAGTTTTAATAATGGGAGATGAGGAAATGGCTGAGGAACTGAACAGGTTTTTTGGGTCGGTCTTCGCAGTGGAAGACACAAATAAAATGCCAGCGGCTGATAGAAATGAGGCTATGGCAGGTGAGGACCTTGAGAGGATTGTTATCACTAAGGAGGTAGTGATGGGCAAGCTAATGGGGCTAAAGATAGACAAGTCTCCTGGCCCTGATGGAATATATCCCAGAGTGCTAAAAGAAATGGCTAGGGAAATTGCAGATGCACTAATGATGATTTACCAAAATTCACTAGACTCTGGGGTGGTCCCGGTGGATTGGAAATTAGCAAACGTGACACCACTGTTTGAAAACAGAGGTAGGCAGAGAGCAGGAAATTATAGGCCAGTGAGCTTAACTTCGGTAGTAGGGAAGATGCTAGAATCTATCATCAAGGAAGAAATAGCGAGGCATCTGGATAGAAATTGTCCCATTGGGCAGACGCAGCATGGGTTCATAAAGGGCAGGTCGTGCCTAACTAATTTAGTGGAATTTTTTGAGGACATTACCAGTGCAGTAGGTAACGGGGAGCCAATGGATGTGGTATATCTGAATTTCCAGAAAGACAAGGTGCCACACAAAAGGTTGCTGCATAAGACAAAGATGCATGGCATTAAGGGTAAAGTAGTAGCATGGATAGAGGATTGGTTAATTAATAGAAAGCAAAGAGTGGGGATTAATGGGTGCTTCTCTGGTTGGCAATCAGTAGCTAGTGGTGTCCCTCAGGGATCCGTGTTGGGCCCACAATTGTTCACAATTTACATAGATGATTTGGAGTTGGGGACCAAGGGCAATGTGTCCAAGTTTGCAGATGACACTAAGATGAGTGGTAAAGCGAAAGGTGCAGAGGATACTGGAAGTCTGCAGAGAGATTTGGAGAGGTTAAGTGAATGGTCTGGCAGATGGAATACAATGTTGACAAATGTGAGGTTATCCATTTTGGTAGGAATAACAGCAAACTGGATTATTATTTAAACGATAAAATATTAAAGCATGCCGCTGTGCAGAGAGACCTGGGTGTGCTAGTGCATGAGTCACAGAAAGTTGGTTTACAGGTGCAACAGGTGATTAAGAAGGCAAATGGAATTTTGTCCTTCATTGCTAGAGGGATGGAGTTTAAGACTAGGGAGGTTATGTTGCAATTGTATAAGGTGTTAGTGAGGCCACACCTGGAGTATTGTGTTCAGTTTTGGTCTCCTTACTTGAGAAAGGACGTACTGGCGCTGGAGGGTGTGCAGAGGAGATTCACTAGGTTAATCCCAGAGCTGAAGGGGTTGGATTATGAGGAGAGGTTTAGTAGACTGGGATTGTACTCGTTGGAATTTGGAAGGATGAGGGGGGATCTTATAGAAACATTTAAAATTATGAAGGGAATAGATAGGATAGATGCGGGCAGGTTGTTTCCACTGGCGGGTGAAAGCAGAACTAGGGGACATAGCCTCAAAATAAGTAAATAAGTAAAACAAGTAGATTTAGGACTGAGTTTAAGAGGAACTTCTTCACCCAAAGGGTTGTGAATCTATGGAATTCCTTGCCCAGTGAGGCTCCTTCATTACATGTTTTTAAGGTAAAGAGAGATAGTTTTTTGAAGAATAAAGGGATTAAGGGTTATGGTGTTCGGGCCAGAAAGTGGAGCTGAGTCCACAAAAGATCAGCCATGATTTCATTGAATGGCGGAGCAGGCTCGAGGGGCCAGATGGCCTACTCACGCTCCTAGTTCTTATGTTCTTATGTCAGAAGGCAGGCCATTCAACTCACAATTATGTAAACTCTGTGGTCCCTCTACCCGTCGCGACGCCTGAGGAAATCTTGAGTGCCTCCAGAATTTTTGGCTCCACAGGGAACGCTTCACATCCAAGCCTGAGCTTACCTTTTCAATGTTGAGGCCTTTATCCTGAGATTGTGGTCCTGCTTGTAACAACTTTTCCAAACCACTCTATTTTCTACAGCTGCAAGACCTGCATCCCATCTGCTCCCTTGTCCGTCTGAAGGCAAACGTGTTTTAATTTTCCTCTGGCCCTTTCCCAAGAGTACAACCGTCTGGGAAGGAGAGGCCAGCCTTCAAGATCCACCACCTCCAAGGGTCTTGATGTTTCCAGCGTGAGTCTCAATGGCTACAACGTCCAAGGTCAGAACTCAAACGCAGACACGAGGTTCTGGGTGAGATGCACCGGGGGAATTTGAGGAAGAACTTTTTATTTATTTTTTTAAAAACACAGCCAGAGGTCAGGGCCTGGAAATCGCAGAGTGGCGGAAGCAAAGATAGATTGATTGACGATTTCAAAAGGAAGCTGGACGGGAGGCTCAGGGGAGCAAGAGATGTTTTCTTCCCAACCGTCCCCCCACTTTATAAGTCATTTGCTTTCAGTGATGATATAATTCCAGGTGCGATGGAAAGGTCCGAGGAAGAAGGTACCGAGAGAAAAATAAATTCTGCTAACCCCCCAGAATGTGGATTTGCATTTGCCACCTTTCCCCGAAGGGCGATGGCCAAGCGAAAGAGGGAGCAGGGATAATTCAAGTCAGCAGGCGATGTATCCCTGACTCTAGTGAGGGATAATTGGGCCCATAAGGATTCGAGCTCTGAGTTATTCAGGCCGTGTACAGCTCCTGTCTCTTTGCTTCACTTCTCTCCTGCAACAGAAACGGCAGCTCAGTCCAGGGGGAGGTGACCTGGAGGCACAACTTCAAAAGGGTGTGGAATTCAGCAGATCAAGCTCCCACTGACTCGCGGTTTCGCTCAATTAAGTAACTCCCAAAAGACGCTGGAAAGGGGTACAGAATAGCTGCCGTAATCTCTCGAGCGGTTCCAATTCTCTGTCAGCTGAGCAAAGGAGAATTCTGGAAAAACAGCGCCAGGTTCCATTGCAAAGCTCACACTCGGGAGTTTCAAGGAAAAAAATACATTCTGATCTCAAATAGACACATTAGCCCCAATTCTGACTCACCGTCCCACTCCTCCACAAGACAGGCAGGAAATGGGTGACCATTCCTGGTTCCAACCTGTTCAATTCCAGAATGATGTAACGCTTGGAAGGATGAAGGCCCTTTCCCTGTGCAAAGGTTACGGCCTGACGGCATTGACAAGGCCTCAATGTTAATTTCCCTGGAAATGGGTGAAGGTAAGCGGTGGGAGGCAAATACGTCAGAAGGGACGAGATAACTCCAACAACTGCTTGTTGTCAAACCCCTTGTGGGGTCTTTGGACCACCCCATCAACCCTAGTCCCCATAACCCCCATCTTGTGGGAACCACCCCCAGTGCTCCCCCTCCAATTGCACCCAGTTCCCTACTCTCACTGACTGACATGGGCCTCTCTCCCCAGTCCCCGACCCACCTAGGGTGGAAGTGAGGGCTCAAGTGGGTCGGTGCAGGTTTGATGTGCCGAATGGCCTCCTTCTGCACTGTTTGTTCTATGTTCTATGACTGAAATTCCCTTTGTCTTTACAGAATGCGATGCAAAGAAACATCAGAATACTGTGCGCAGGCTTCGGTGGCCATTGAGGGGGAGGTGACTCGTGTGATGAAAAAGGTGTCGCGTATCTCACCTCTGAGAATTAGGGACCTGACAAGTCCCTCGAGGTTTTACAACTTACTTTCAGCAGGCTCAGAGAGGTTAGGGTGAGGATGTTGCTTGAAAATGGGCAGCGTCAAGAGGCAGGAGAAATAAACAGGAGAGTAGGTTATGAGGAGGGAAACACAGACTTGGGGAGGGAAATGGACAGTTCCTGCGCTGAACCGTTGTACAGGCGAGAGCTTTCCGCGTCCTGGGCTCGCTCATCTTTCATACTCAGCTTTTCCCTGTCCTTCCAATGAGGTTCTGGCCAATGCATGGACCACAGGTTGAAGAGGAACTGCAGGTCAGGTGACCTGAAGAGGAGTGCCATTACAGCAAAGGTGCCCCAGGGGGCAGGACACTGGGAAGGCTACAGGGAGAATTTGTGAATGAAAGCGAGAAAGCTGAGGGGAACAGGCTTGAAGCGGAGTGGGTTCGAGAGACGCCCTGAAGACCCAAGGTTGGCGACTCCTTGCTGCAGGCCGCAAAACATTAGAGCACAGCCGAAGATCTGAAATCGTGCTTGGAAGATGAAGCTTGGGTGTACCTGGGAGTCCAGAGGAAAGCAATCTCAGAAGGTGGCATTGAAACCCTGGAGGTGGGTCCTGGTTGAAGCTGTTCAAGTGGGGAAACATTTGATGAGAATTCTAAGGGATGCTCTTCAAATGTGGAGATCTGAATCTCTGGTGAGAAAGACAGAGTTTGGCTCACAGTGTGACAAGCTTCTGTGTGGGTTGTTGAGAAATCCATGGAATCTGCTTTGGTCGCATAATCTGTCGTATACTTTTCAATGCAGTGAGCTGGACTCTCTGTTCGCCAGCCATATGTTTCTTGGTGGCATGCCGTTCGCTGGCGGCCGTCTTCTCTACTCCACCACTTGTCAATGGGATTTCCCATTGAAGCCACTCCACTCCGCCAGGGAACCCACGGGCGGGAACAGGGAATCCCAACGGCCAGTATGTCTGACCATAGTTCACCAGTTGGCTCAAATGTACTTCATACTTTCCCTGAATATTAGAGCATAATATTGATCTGGTGATCTGTTGTATCTTTCCGAATTTGCCCATAACTGTCAAGCTCACGGCAATGAATAGTAAATATTGTAATTGTTATGTCCTGAGATCTATCTCACATTTCTGACTGGTTTAACATATAGTTACTTTTTAGTGTTTAATGAATGTTTTGTTCTTTGTGTTCAAAGTTCACTAGCAGACTCCTGCGGATTTGTTCATTAACTTCCCTCCACTGTTTCTGAAAACAAATAAAAGTTCGGATCTATCAAGCCCAGGTTTCACTCTGGGATCTGACTTGTTGAGTCCTGACATTGGCTGGAACTGTAGCACCAGAATCATACCATAATTATACCAGATCAGGAAAGGCTTCTTTGACAAAGAAAAATCTCAGGGGTGAACCTAATAAGAGGTTTTGATGAAGGGGTTCACAGTGGGACAGACATGGAGAAGGTGGTTCTAACCGTGGGCAGACCAGTTCTCTGATGGCTACGACATTGCCCATGTATTGCCCAAGCCCTCAAGTTGGACTCAGTCATTGAGACCACAAACTCTCCATGGTGTTTGCTGAGTTCATACTCTGGGTGTAATTGGACCCAATGCCTCTGCTGGGGGAATTCAAAGCACTTGTGCTGCTGATGGTGACTCCTGCTGGAAAGTGAACGTGCGTGGATGGAGAGCAGGCAAAAGGCCAGGAGGCTCTGCTGCGTTTTATAGTGACAACACCCAACGCTGCACCAAGTCATGTTCACCCGTTGCCCCTGTGCCTGGGGAGTCACATCAGCTCGCTGTCCAGCGGCACCTCAAAATTAATATTCTCATCCCGGTGTTCAAAACCCCCTCAGTTATCTTGCTCCGCCTCTGACTAGCTACGGAGACATAGGTATGCTGGAGCAATAACCAATTTAATGCAGGAATGTAACTGCTGACATGTGCACAAGACCAGAGCTGGGACATTGCGGTTGCGCTCGTGGCAGGAGCAGGAATTCCCACCCGGAGTCCATGGGGTTTTAGTTGCCTCTCCGAATTTTCCGGTTGTTGCGGGTGGGATTGGCAAATTCCAGGCCTGGATGTCAATCAGGCTAAGCCATGAGCTTCCTCCTGCTGGACTCTTGGTCACATGACTCTCTACCTCAGCAGACAGGCGGTGCTATTCCTCCAGTTACACACACGACCTATTTCAGCCCAGAACTCCCTCAGCCGAGGGTGACCACACCGGCCAACATCTCGCCGTCAACTCTGCCTTCTACCAATCCAGCCTCTTAAACATTCCCAAATTCCTCCTTTGTGGCAGACTTGCAATTAAGGGGGGTTGTTACCCCTGAAATTCTGATTCCTCGGTCTCTCCGTCTTTCCAAGGTCAGGTAAAGTCACTGTACATAAAATTTACATAGAATTTACAGTGCAGAAGGAGGCCATTCGGCCCATCGAGTCTGCCCAGCTCTTAGAAAGAGCACCCTACCCAAGATCAACACCTCCACCCTATCCTCATAACCCAGTAACCCCACCCAACACTAAGGGCAATTTTGGACACTAAGGGCAATTTATCAAGGCCAATCCACCTAACTTGCACATCTTTGGACTGTGGGAGGAAACTGGAGCACCCGGAGGAAACCCACGCACACACGGGGAGAACGTGCAGACTCCGCACAGACAGTGACTCAAGCTGGAATCGAACCTGGGACCCTGGAGCTGTGAAGCAATTGTGCTATCCACAATGCTACCGTGCTACATGCTACTCAGATGACCAAAGGCTGCTTTCCCCTTCTAGGGGGAGAGCTGACTGATGATGGTTTGACCTGAGGGTCACCGCACCTCAGGCGAGGGGCAAGGTTGAGAAGGTGGGGGCCTTCATCAATACGTGCCTGTACGTGGAATTGAACCCGCGCTCTGTGTTCAGCCAACTGAGCTCAACCCGCTCCCGAGGTTATTAACCTAACCCCTTGCCCCTCGCCTGAGGTGTGGTGATCCTCAGGTCAAACCACCAGACAGGTCTCCCCCCTCGAAGGCGAAAGCAGCCTGCGGTCACCTGGGGCTTTGGTGACTTCACCATCTTTCAAGACACTCCACAGCTACCTATGAGGCAGTAATAGGGCGCGAGGTGTTTGTCTGTTTTGGGAAGAGATGGATGATTAATAGATGATTATTTCTGCGCCCGCTGGGCATGATTCCTGAAGTCTGCGCAATTATTGTGTGAGAGAGAGCGCTCAGTGATTTAACTAAGAACTGCGCCTTCAGAACGGCTTGGCATTTGGGAAACTGCACCAGTTTCATTTGATGCTCGCTAACAGTCCGTTTTAATAAAGCACCGACACTGGGGATCTGGGTTCGCACGAGGAACCGGCCTGCAATAGGTCAAGTGTTTAACATTTCATCGCCGAGTGATGCAAATGGTAAGAACTGATCTGAAAGCTGATTCAGCTGGCAGTCTCTCAGGGGCCGTGGGTGGAAAGTGCCAAAGAATCAAAACGGGAAGCAGCCTCGGAATGTCGCTTCCCGATTTCACTCCACCATCCCCCGGCCGGCCGCTCCTCGCCCGCACTGAACTCGCCATTTGGGCACTCCGATGTCTGCCTCTGGTGCAAGCGCGTGGCAACGCCCTTTGACAGAGGCGCAGCCGACGTTGGTGCAGCACTGAAGGCAGAGAAAAACTCGCTGTGAGCCCCCTCAGCCCTGAATGAATGAGCTCGTCCAGCCGTTTCCCACGATGTGGGAAAGTCTTTGAACCGAGACTGTCAAAATTAATTTGACGGGAGCTGAATCTGAGCCAGAGTTTGCCCCACCGGGACCTCCTGCAGTTGGAGACTGGCACAGAACATGACTCGCCTCCCATCGGTCTCGGCTTCACCAACCCCCACGTTAGTGTTCTCACAACATCCTGGCAGAACTGCGCCTTGGCATTTGGGAAACTGCACCAGTTTCAGCTGATGCTCGCTAACAGTCCGTTTTAATAAAGCACCGACACTGGGGATATGGGTTCGCACAATTCCAAAAAGAAGAGTTTATTTTCCTTGAGAAATAGAGGGGCGGCTCCTTCCTGGGAGGAAGGGGGGATTCTCAGTGCACCAGCTTTGTGAGCAGAACAGTTCGTCGATGAAAAGCGCAGGGGAAATGCTCCCACTGTACGCCCTCAACCTCCAGGCCAGCACCTTCCTTCCGATCTCCCGCACTTTGCAAAACCCGCAAACTCTACCACACAGAAGGTATGGGGCAGCACGTCCATGGAATCGCCACCACCTTGGAATTATACCGCTGCTGTTCCTTCACTGCCACTGGGTCAAAATCCTGGATGAACGGCACTGTGTGTTCACCGATAACAATCGGACTGCAGCTGTTCAAGAAGGCAGCTCAGGGGCAATTAAAACTGGCCCAGACAGCGATGTCCATATCCCATCATTTAGTTTTTTTTAAATTCACAGGGCAAACGCAAACTCACCCGAAGGTTTCGACCGCAATCTCTGGACTGATCATAGGTAGCCAACTGCAGCCAGATCCATCAGAAAGAGCTGAAGTTCGAAAGGGAGCGGCGGGGGTTCAATGCAAGAGGTTCCCCGAATTATTATTCGGCAAATGGCAAGAATGCAATTGGTAAGAACGAAAGAGGCCTGAGGAGTTTTACGAGAATTATCCTTGGAATGAAGAGCTTGTTGTGTGAGGAGCAGTTGAGGACTCTGGGTCTGTGCTAATTGGGATTTAGAAGGATGATGTGGGGGGATCTTATTGAAACTTACAGGATACTGCGAGGCCTGAATAGAGTGGGCGTGGAGAGGATGCTTCCGCTAGTGGGAAAAACTAGAACCAGAGGACACAGCCTCAGGCTTCAAAACTGAGACGAGGAGGAATTTCTTCAGCCAGAGGGTGGTGAATCTGTGGAACTCTTTACCGCAGAAGGTTGTGGGACCAAATCACTGAGTGTCTTTTCGGCAGAGATAGATAGATTCTTCATTGATAGGGGGATCAAGGGAAGAAGGCAGGAGAACAGCAATGAGAAAAATATCAGCCATGATTGAATGGCGGGGCAGACTCGATGGGCCGAGTGGCCTAACTCAGCTCCTATGTCTTATGGTCTTATAACTGTCAGGTGGATGTAGGATACCGCTCGCGTTTGAAGGGACCCCTCCTTCTCAAATCCCCTCTGTGCAGGGTAAGCTCACCCATGCATACCAGACCGGAATCTCCCTGCTTTAATAAAATTAGATGTCGAAGATCTGAACTCAAAACAGAAGGTGTAGGAGGAACTCGGCAGGTCTGGAAGCATGTGTAGTGAGGGTAAGAGTTCATGTTTCCAGTCCAATGTGGCTCACCCTTCTTCCAGATGGATTTTCATAGACACTGAAATGCACATTTCCTTGAGCCTCACCCCCCGCCCCCACACCCCCCCCCCCGCAGATTGCAAATTATCTCGAAAGATCGGCATCCCACACACTCTCTGAAGCAAGAGGCAACTATGTCTTTCAAACCGGCAACGGCTTCAAATTACACTGTCAGAAAAACTATTTAGAAATGCGTTATCTTCTGAAAATTCCCCATCCACAGTTTTGGTCAAGGTGTTGAACCCATTTAAGGTAAGAGAACGAGAAAAGAATTTCAAGCCAACAGTGCCCAGTGATAGCTACTTGCTATTTCACAGCGTCATCTCCGGGCAAGCAATCTTTGTGGGAAATCGAAGAGTAATGACAAACCCATCGAGAATTAAGACCTATCAAATGCCTTCCTCATAGAATCGGTTTCTACTTCCGGCTTTTCCGCAATCGCCCTCTCCTCCAGCAGACATTTGCAAACAGGAAGGATTTTGGAAAACAGGGAACATCTTTTTCAACGAAATGCCTGTCATTTTCTTACAACTCACCGTTGGTCAATCTCATCCTTATTAAACTGACGCCCACGTATCCCATGGTTTTTGGGATGAGAGGAAGCACCCTGAGGAACGTGCAGAGGAATGGGAAAATTACGTCCTTTTCAGCACGTCAGGTGAAGCGAGAGATGCGCGACAGACGTTCAGGGTCATCAATGAACCGTGACAGCTTCTATAGGTGAGTAAAGAGGAAAGGATTGGCAAAGGCGTATTACATGCAGGCAGAGACTGCAGAACCTGGGGAATCAGGCAATTGACTAGCCAGAGAAGCGAAACACACACTTTGCGCCTGTCTTCACCAAGAAAGATTGAGAAAAACATACTGTTAAGGACTAAGAATTGGTTACCGAACAGCCAATAGCGAGTAAGAATAAACGGTCATTCATGGGGATTTAGACAAGCTGAGTTAGTGGCATGCTGAAAGTCAGGGTTTGACAGATTTCTGGACAGTAAGGACATCAAGAGATAGAACATAGAACGATACAGCGCAGTACAGGCCCTTCGGCCCTCGATGTTGCACCGACATGGAAAAAAAACTAAAGGCCATCTAACCTACACTATGCCCTTATCATCCATATGCTTATCCAATAAATTTTTTAATGCCCTCAATGTTGGCGAGTTCACTACTGTTGCAGGTAGGGCATTCCACGGCCTCACCACTCTTTGTGTAAAAAACCCACCTCTGATCTCTGTCCTATATCTATTACCCCTCAATTTAAGGCTATGTCCCCTCGTGCTAGCCACCTCCATCCGCGGGAGAAGGCTCTCGCTGTCCACCCTATCTAACCCTCTGATCATTTTGTATGCCTCTATTAAGTCACCTCTTAACCTTCTTCTCTCTAACGAAAACAACCTCAAGTCCATCAGCCTTTCCTCATAAGATTTTCCCTCCATACCAGGCAACATCCTGGTAAATCTCCTCTGCACCCGTTCCAAAGCTTCCACGTCCTTCCTATAATGAGGCGACCAGAACTGTACGCAATACTCCAAATGCGGCCGTACTAGAGTTTTGTACAACTGCAACATGACCTCATGGCTCCGGAACTCAATCCCTCTACCAATAAAGGCCAACACACCATAGGCCTTCTTCACAACCCTATCAACCTGGGTGGCAACTTTCACGGATCTATGTACATGGACACCGAGATCCCTCTGCTCATCCACACTACCAAGAATTTTCTCATTAGCCAAATATTCCGCATTCCTGTTATTCTTTCCAAAGTGAATCACCTCACACTTCTCCACATTAAACTCCATTTGCCACCTCTCAGCCCAACTCTGCAGCTTATCTATGTCCCTCTGTAACCTGCAACATCCTTCCGCACCGTCTACAACTCCACCGACTTTAGTGTCATCTGCAAATTTACTCACCCATCCTTCTGCGCCCTCCTCTAGGTCATTTATAAAAATGACAAACAGCAACGGCCCCAGAACAGATCCTTGTGGTACGCCACTCGTAACTGAACTCCATTCTGAACATTTCCCATCAACTACCACTCTCTGTCTTCTTTCAACTAGCCAATTTCTGATCCACATCTCTAAATCACCCTCAATCCCCAGCCTCCGTATTTTCTGCAATAGCCGAACGTGGGGAACCTTATCAAACGCTTTACTGAAATCCATATACACCACATCAACTGCTCTACCCTCGTCTACCTGTTCAGTCACCTTCTCAAAGAACTCGATAAGGTTTGTAAGGCATGACCTACCCTTCACAAAACCATGCTGACTATCCCTAATCATATTATTCCTATCTAGATGATTATAAATCGTATCTTTTATAATCCTCTCCAAGACCTTACCCACCACAGACGTTAGGCTCACCGGCCTATAGTTACCGGGGTTCTCTCTACTCCCCTTCTTGAACAAAGGGACCACATTTGCTATCCTCCAGTCCTCTAGCACTATTCCTGTAGCCAATGATGACCTAAAAATCAAAGCCAAAGGCTCAGCAATCTCTTCCCTGGCTTCCCAGAGAATCCTAGGATAAATCCCATCCGGCCCCGGGGACTTATCTAGTTTCACCTTGTCCAGAATTGCCAACACTTCTTCCCTACGCACCTCAATGCCATCTATTTTAATAGCCTGGGTCTCAGCATTCTCCTCCACAATATAATCTTTTTCTTGAGTGAATACTGACGAAAAGTATTCATTTAGTATCTCGCTTATCTCCTCAGCCTCCACACGCAACTTCCCACCATTGTCCATGACTGGCCCTACTCTTACCCTAGTCATTCTTTTATTCCTGACATACCTATAGAAAGCTTTTGGGTTTTCCTTGATCCTACCTGCCAAAGACTTCTCATGTCCCCTCCTTGCTCGTCTCAGCTATCTCTTTAGATCCTTCCTCGCTTCCTTGTAACTATCAAGCGCCCCAACTGAAACATCATGCCTCATCTTCACATAGGCCTCCTTCTTCCTCTTAACAAGAGATTCCACTTCTTTGGTAAACCACGGTTCCCTCGCTCGACCCCTTCCTCCCTGCCTGACTGGTACGTACTTATCAAGAACATGCAATAGCTGTTCCTTGAACAAGCTCCACATATCCAGTGTGCCCAACCCTTGCAGCCTACTTCTCCAACCAACACATCCTAAGTCATGTCTAATGGCATCATAATTGCCCTTCCCCCAGCTATAACTCTTGCCCTGCGGGTATGCTTATCCCTTTCCATCACTAACGTAAAGGTCACCGAATTGTGGTCACTGTTTCCAAAGTGCTCACCTACCTCCAGATCTAACACCTGGCCTGGTTCATTACCCAAAACCAAATCCAATGTGGCCTCGCCTCTTGTTGGCCTGTCAACATATTGTGTCAGGAAACCCTCCTGCACACATTGTACAAAGAACGACCCATCTAATGTACTCGAACTATATCTTTTCCAGTCAATATTTGGAAAGTTAAAGTCTCCCATAACAACTACCCTGTTACTTTCGCTCTTTTCCAGAATCATCTTCGCCATCCTTTCCTCTACATCCCTAGAACTATTAGGTGGCCTATAGAAAACTCCCAACAGGGTGACCTCTCCTTTCCTGTTTCTAACCTCAGCCCATACTACCTCAGAAGAAGAGTCCCCATCTAACATCCTTTCCGCCACCGTAATACTGTCCTTGACTAGCAGCGCCACACCGCCCCCTCTTTTGCCCCCTTCTCTGAGCTTACTAAAACACCTAAACCCCGGAACCTGCAACAACCATTCCTGTCCCTGCTCTATCCATGTCTCTGAAATGGCCACAACGTCGAAGTCCCAGGTACCAACCCATGCTGCCAGTTCCCCTACCTTATTTCGTATACTCCTGGCATTGAAGTAGACACACTTCAAACCACCTACCTGAACACTGGCACCCTCCTGCGAAGTCAAATCTGTGCTCCTGACCTCTATACTCTCAATCTCCCGTACCCCAAAACTACAATCCAGTTTCCCATGCCCCTGCTGAATTAGTTTAAACCCCCCCAAAGAGCACTAACAAATCTCCCCCCCAGGATATTGGTGCCCCTCAGGTTCAGATGTAGACCATCCCGTCTATAGAGGTCCCACCTTCCCCAGAAAGAGCCCCAGTTATCCAGAAATCTGAATCCCTCCCGCCTGCACCATCCCTGTAGCCACGTGTTTAATTGCTCTCTCTCCCTATTCCTCGTCTCACTATCACGTGGCACGGGCAACAACCCAGAGATAACAACTCTGTTTGTTCTCGCTCTGAGCTTCCATCCTAGCTCCCTAAAGGCCTGCCTGACATCCTTGTCCCCTTTCCTACCTATGTCGTTAGTGCCAATGTGGACTACGACTTGGGGCTGCTCCCCCTCCCCCTTAAGGACCCGGAAAACACGATCCGAGACATCACTTACCCTTGCACCTGGGAGGCAACATACCAAACGTGAGTCTCTCTCGCTCCCACAAAATCTCCTATCTGTGCCCCTGACTATTGAGTCCCCAATTACTAATGTTCTACTCCTTTCCCCCCTTCCCTTCTGAGCAACAGGGACAGACTCCGTGCCAGAGGCCCGTACCCCATGGCTTACCCCTGGTAAGTCCCCCCCCCCCCCACAAGTATCCAAAACGGTATACTTGTTACTCAGGGGAACGACCGCAGGGGGTCCCTGCACTGACTGCTTCTTCCCAGTCCCTCTTACAGTTACCCATCTATCTCCAGTCTTTGGTGTAACTACTTCCCTGAAGCTCCTATCTATGACCCCCTCTGCCTCCCGAATGATCCGAAGTTCATCCAGCTCAAGCTCCAGGTCCCTAACACGGTTTTGAGGAGCTGGAGTTGGGTGCACTTCCCACAGATGAAATCAGCAGGGACACTGACGGCGTCCCACACCTCAAACATTCTGCAGGAATATGGGGTGCGAGTCTCTGGCCGCGTTATGCCCAGCGCCGATTCTAATGATCCCGGTGAGTAGCGGGGAGTCCCTAAAGAGGGTTCTTGCAGGGCGCCAAACACATCATGTGATGCTCCACACCCGTGGTCCTGACGCAATCTGGATCATGCCCTCGCTGAGCATGAAACAGACTTGCATATTTAAATGACTCAAGACCCATTGAAATCTGTGCAGCCCATCCAAGGCTGGAGTCCCCCAGCTCTCCGGATTAATCAGCCCCACTGGCGCAGCGTGAGGCCTGCCTCGAGTCACTACTGGTCTCCATTGGGTATAAAAGGGGGGGGGTGAAGGGGTGCAGAAAGGAGGGGGCCTGAAAGGGGTAGGCCTGAAGGAGTGTGTAAAGGATGGGGGCACGAAGGTGGGTATGGCGTGGGGAGGGGGGGGGGGGTAAGAAGGGTGTGGGGTATGGAGGGTGGGTAAGAAGGAAAGGTTATGAAGGGTAGGGTCTGCTGTGGGTGCATGGGGGTGTATGAAGGAGGGGCCTGAAGGGGGGGGGCCCTCAGGAATCCAAGAGTGGGGTATGCTCATTTTGGGGTTGGGTGGGTGGGGGGGGAACGGGGGAGGTGATGCCCCAATGCTGATGAGGAGAGATGGGATGGGGCCGGGTCACCTTCATGACTGGGTGGTGTGGAGGGTGACGCGGACAGTTAGTGATGGGGAGGGGTAACAATGTCCGTGGGTGGCGGGTGTAGGGTACCACCAAGTTAACTTTGAGATCTGAGCACCCTTTAGAAAAGGCAACCCAATCTCTGAGGAGCCGATCTTGCCGGCATTTTAGTTCCCCACCCCAGAATAAATTCCAAGTGTGGGGTTTTTCAGTGAGAATATCCTCAAGCCCCTCAAAAAGATGGCTAAGTGTGGGTGAATAGCGACCTGGATCGCATCCATACACCCGGCAGAAGTCACACGCTCAAAATGACACATTGTCATTTTTTGGGAGAATTCCGCCCATGGGGACCCTGTGGGAAAATAACACTGAGGGTCAGTCTCGATCTATTTCAAAGGTGGAGCAGGTTTGAGGGGCGGAATGACCTACTTCTGCTCCTACTTTCTATGTTTCTTTATTCCTCATGTCGAGGACCTTATCGTGAATCAAATCTTATCAATTCCCTTCGTCGCCCCTGTATGAATACGTGACATTGCAGTGCAGTCAGCCTAATTTGAAGGTGGTTTGTGGAGGGGCTGTTGTCAAGTGACAGTTAAACCCGAAACACTTTGCCAGTGTTTCCCACCCTACCTCCTCCTCTAACCAAAAAAAACCCACGGTGGTTGGGAAGCGGGAGCAGGGGCCTGTCGTGAAGGTGAGTGAGTGCCTTTAAGTTTGCTTACCTTTCAGCGGGAGCAGGGTTTGAGGTAATATCAGGTAAGCTCTCCCTTTCTTTTTCTTGTTTTTAAAATCTAGAGGTGATGTCAGGGAAGGCAGTACAATGCTCCTCCTGCAGAATGTTTGAGGTGAGGGACGCCGTCAGTGTCCCTGCTGATTTCATCTGTGGGAAGTGCACCCAACTCCAGCTCCTCAAAAACCGTGTTAGGGACCTGGAGCTTGAGCTGGATGAACTTCGGATCATTCGGGAGGCAGAGGGGGTCATAGATAGGAGCTTCAGGGAAGTAGTTACACCAAAGACTGGAGATAGATGGGTAACTGTAAGAGGGACTGGGAAGAAGCAGTCAGTGCAGGGACCCAAAGCCATGGGGTACGGGCCTCTGGCACGGAGTCTGTCCCTGTTGCTCAGAAGGGAAGGGGGGAAAGGAGTAGAACATTAGTAATTGGGGACTCAATAGTCAGGGGCACAGATAGGAGATTTTGTGGGAGCGAGAGAGACTCACGTTTGGTATGTTGCCTCCCAGGTGCAAGGGTAAGTGATGTCTCGGATCGTGTTTTCCGGGTCCTTAAGGGGGAGGGGGAGCAGCCCCAAGTCGTAGTCCACATTGGCACTAACGACATAGGTAGGAAAGGGGACAAGGATGTCAGGCAGGCCTTTAGGGAGCTAGGATGGAAGCTCAGAGCGAGAACAAACAGAGTTGTTATCTCTGGGTTGTTGCCCGTGCCACGTGATAGTGAGACGAGGAATAGGGAGAGAGAGCAATTAAACACGTGGCTACAGGGATGGTGCAGGCGGGAGGGATTCAGATTTCTGGATAACTGGGGCTCTTTCTGGGGAAGGTGGGACCTCTATAGAGGGGCACCAATATCCTGGGGGGGAGATTTGTTAGTGCTCTTTGGGGGGGGTTTAAACTAATTCAGAAGGGGCATGGGAACCTGGATTGTAGTTTTGGGGTACGGGAGATTGAGAGTATAGAGGTCAGGAGCACGGATTTGACTTCGCAGGAGGGTGCCAGTGTTCAGGTAGGTGGTTTGAAGTGTGTCTACTTCAATGCCAGGAGTATACGAAATAAGGTAGGGGAACTGGCAGCATGGGTGGGTACCTGGGACTTCGATGTTGTGGCCATTTCAGAGACATGGATAGAGCAGGGACAGGAATGGTTGTTGCAGGTTCCGGGGTTTAGGTGTTTTAGTAAGCTCAGAGAAGGGGGCAAAAGAGAGGGAGGTGTGGCGCTGCTAGTCAAGGACAGTATTACGGTGGCGGAAAGGATGCTAGATGGGGACTCTTCTTCTGAGGTAGTATGGGCTGAGGTTAGAAACAGGAAAGGAGAGGTCACCCTGTTGTGAGTTTTCTATAGGCCACCTAATAGTTCTAGGGATGTAGAGGAAAGGATGGCGAAGATGATTCTGGAAAAGAGCGAAAGTAACAGGGTAGTTGTTATGGGAGACTTTAACTTTCCAAATATTGACTGGAAAAGATATAGTTCGAGTACATTAGATGGGTCGTTCTTTGTACAATGTGTGCAGGAGGGTTTCCTGACACAATATGTTGACAGGCCAACAAGAGGCGAGGCCACATTGGATTTGGTTTTGGGTAATGAACCAGGCCAGGTGTTAGATCTGGAGGTAGGTGAGCACTTTGGAAACAGTGACCACAATTCGGTGACCTTTACGTTAGTGATGGAAAGGGATAAGCATACCCGCAGGGCAAGAGTTATAGCTGGGGGAAGGGCAATTATGATGCCATTAGACATGACTTAGGATGTGTAGGTTGGAGAAGTAGGCTGCAAGGGTTGGGCACACTAGATATGTGGAGCTTGTTCAAGGAACAGCTATTGCATGTTCTTGATAAGTACGTACCAGTCAGGCAGGGAGCAAGGGGTCGAGCGAGGGAACCGTGGTTTACCAAAGAATTGGAATCTCTTGTTAAGAGGAAGAAGGAGGCCTATGTGAAGATGAGGCATGAAGTTTCAGTTGGGGCGCTTGATAGTTACAAGGAAGCGAGGAAGGATCTAAAGAGATAGCTGAGACGAGCAAGGAGGGGACATGAGAAGTCTTTGGCAGGTAGGATCAAGGAAAACCCAAAAGCTTTCTATAGGTATGTCAGGAATAAAAGAATGACTAGGGTAAGAGTAGGGCCAGTCAAGGACAGTGGTGGGAAGTTGTGTGTGGAGGCTGAGGAGATAAGCGAGATACTAAATGAATACTTTTCGTCAGTATTCACTCAGGAAAAAGATAATATTGTGGAGAAGAATGCTGAGACCCAGGCTATTAGAATAGATGGCATTGAGGTGCATAGGGAAGAAGTGTTGGCAATTCTGGACAAGGTGAAAATAGATAAGTCCCCGGGGCCGGATGGGATTTATCCTAGGATTCTCTGGGAAGCCAGGGAAGAGATTGCTGAGCCTTTGGCTTTGATTTTTAGGTCATCATTAGCTACAGGAACAGTGCCAGAGGACAGGAGGATAGCAAGTGTGGTCCCTTTGTTCAAGAAGGGGAGTAGAGATAACCCCGGTAACTATAGGCCGGTGAGCCTAACGTCTGTGGTGGGTAAAGTCTTGGAGAGGATTATAAAAGATACGATTTATAATCATCTAGATAGGAATAATATGATTAGGGATAGTCAGCATGGTTTTGTGAAGGGTAGGTCATGCCTCACAAACCTTATCGAGTTCTTTGAGAAGGTGACTGAACAGGTAGACGAGGGTAGAGCAGTTGATGTGGTGTATATGGATTTCAGTAAAGCGTTTGATAAGGTTCCCCACGGTCGGCTATTGCAGAAAATACGGAGGCTGGGGATTGAGGGTGATTTAGAGATGTGGATCAGAAATTGGCTAGTTGAAAGAAGACAGAGAGTGGTAGTTGATGGGAAATGTTCAGAATGGAGTTCAGTTACGAGTGGCGTACCACAAGGATCTGTTCTGGGGCCGTTGCTGTTTGTCATTTTTATAAATGACCTAGAGGAGGGCGCAGAAGGATGGGTGAGTAAATTTGCAGATGACACTAAAGTCGGTGGAGTTGTAGACGGTGCGGAAGGATGTTGCAGGTTACAGAGGGACATAGATAAGCTGCAGAGTTGGGCTGAGAGGTGGCAAATGGAGTTTAATGTGGAGAAGTGTGAGGTGATTCACTTTGGAAAGAATAACAGGAATGCGGAATATTTGGCTAATGGTAAAATTCTTGGTAGTGTGGATGAGCAGAGGGATCTCAGTGTCCATGTACATAGATCCCTGAAAGTTGCCACCCAGGTTGATAGGGTTGTGAAGAAGGCCTATGGTGTGTTGGCCTTTATTGGTAGAGGGATTGAGTTCCGGAGCCATGAGGTCATGTTGCAGTTGTACAAAACTCTAGTACGGCCGCATTTGGAGTATTGCGTACAGTTCTGGTCGCCTCATTATAGGAAGGACGTGGAAGCTTTGGAACGGGTGCAGAGGAGATTTACCAGGATGTTGCCTGGTATGAAGGGAAAATCTTATGAGGAAAGGCTGATGGACTTGAGGTTGTTTTCGTTAGAGAGAAGAAGGTTAAGAGGTGACTTAATAGAGGCATACAAAATGATCAGAGGGTTAGATAGGGTGGACAGCGAGAGCCTTCTCCCACGGATGGAGGTGGCTAGCACGAGGGGACATAGCCTTAAATTGAGGGGTAATAGATATAGGACAGAGGTCAGAGGTGGGTTTTTTACGCAAAGAGTGGTGAGGCCGTGGAATGCCCTACCTGCAACAGTAGTGAACTCGCCAACATTGAGGGCATTTAAAAGTTTATTGGAGAAGCATATGGATGATAAGGGCATAGTGTAGGTTAGATGGCCTTTAGTTTTTTTCCATGTCGGTGCAACATCGAGGGCCGAAGGGCCTGTACTGCGTTGTATCGTTCTATGTTCTATGTTCTATTGAAGTTGCTTTGTTTCCCAAGAAAACAAGAAAAATACCATAACTCTTTCTCAGAATCAACTTCCTGAGATTCAGAACGATCGTTATCCCTCTCCAATCTCGTTTTAGGAGTGACAATATTACGTCTGAGATGAGACGACGAGAGCTGCACACAAACTCTAAAGGTGACCAGGCAAGATACTGAATTAACACTCGAGTTCAATAAACCTGACATCAGAACAGAACGGATTGAAATACACTTCTTATGATGCATGTCCTCCAGAGGTGGACAAGCAACAACATTTCTGGCTTCATTCATTCCGTTCACATCTTGGTAGCATTTTCAGGTGCTAACTCACAGAAGAACTGATTTGGCCCCTCAGCCTTCCGCTGGCTTTGGATTTCTTGCCAGACACCCCCGATCCAAACCAGTGACGTCAAGGATGTCAATCATCTATGATTAAAGACGCAATGTCATGGGCTACTACCTTCAGGAACATTGATCAGCAGATCAAATAGTTTGGATGGGGTAGTGTTTGTGCAGTGTGTCCAGGAAGCTTTTCTAACACAGTATGTAGATTGTCCGACCAGAGGGGAGGCCATATTGGATTTAGTACTTGGTAATGAACCAGGGCAGGTGATAGATTTGTTAGTGGGGGAGCATTTTGGAGGTAGTGACCACAATTCTGTGACTTTCACTTTAGTAATGGAGAGGGATAGGTGCGAGCAACAGGGCAAGGTTTATAATTGGGGGAAGGGTAAATACAATGCTGTCAGACAAGAATTGAAGTGCAGAAGTTGGGAACATAGGCTGTCAGGGAAGGACACAAGTGAAATGTGGAACTTGTTCAAGGAACAGGTAATGCGTGTCTTTGATATGTATGTCCCTGTCAGGCAGGGAAGAGATGGTCGAGTGAGGGAACCATGGTTGACAAGAGAGGTTGAATGTCTTGTTAAGAAGAAGAAGGAGACTTATGTAAGGCTGAAGAAACAAGGTTCAGACAGGGCGCTGGAGGGATACAAGATAGCCAGCAGGGAACTGAAGAAAGGGATTAGGAGCGCTAAGAGAGGGCATGAAAAATCTTTGGCGGGTAGGATCAAGGAAAACCCCAAGGCCTTTTACACATATGTGAGAAATATGAGAATGACGAGAGCGAGGGTATGTCCGATTAAGGATAGTAGCGGGAGATTGTGTATTGAGTCTGAAGAGATAGGAGAGGTCTTGAACAAGTATTTTTCTTCAGTATTTACAAACGAGAGGGGCCATATTGTTGGAGAGGACAGCGTGAAGCAGACTGATAAGCTTGAGGAGATACTTGTCAGGAAGGAAGATGTGTTGCGCGTTTTGAAAAACTTGAGGATAGACAAGTCCCCCGGGCCTGACGGGATATATCCAAGGATTCTATGGGAAGCAAGAAATGAAATTGCAGAGCCGTTGGCAATGATCTTTTCGTACTCGCTGTCAACAGGGGTGGTACCAGAGGATTGGAGAGTGGCGAATGTCGTGCCCCTGTTCAAAAAAGGGAATAGGGATAACCCTGGGAATAAGGCCAGTTAGTCTTACTTCGGTGGTAGGCAAAGTAATGGAAAGGGTACTGAGGGATAGGATTTCTGAGCATCTGGAAAGGCATTGCTTGATTAGGGATAGTCAGCACGGATTTGTGAGGGGTAGGTCTTGCCTTACAAGTCTTATTGAATTCTTTGAGGAGGTGACCAAGCATGTGGATGAAGGTAAAGCAGTGGATGTAGTGTACATGGATTTTAGTAAGGCATTTGATAAGGTTCCCCATGGTAGGCTTATGCAGAAAGTAAGGAGGCATGGGATAGTGGGAAATTTGGCCAGTTGGATAACAAACTGGCTAACCGATAGAAGACAGAGAGTTGTGGTGGATGGCAAATATTCAGCCTGGAGCCCAGTTAACAGTGGCGTACCGCAGGGATCAGTTCTGGGTCCTCTGCTGTTTGTGATTTTCATTAACGACTTGGATGAGGGAGTTGAAGGGTGGGTCAGTAAATTTGCAGATGATACGAAGATTGGTGGAGTTGTGGATAGTGAGGAGGGCTGTTGTCGGCTTCAAAGAGACATAGATAGAATGCAGAGCTGGGCTGAGAAGTGGCAGATGGAGTTTAACCCTGACAAGTGTGAGGTTGTCCATTTTGGAAGGACAAATCTGAATGCTGAATACAGGGTTAATGGTAGGGTTCTTGGCAATGTGGAGGAGCAGAGAGATCTTGGGGTCTATGTTCATAGTTCTTTGAAAGTTGCCACTCAAGTGGATAGAGCTGTGAAGAAGGCCTATGGTGTGCTAGCATTCATTAGCAGAGGGATTGAATTTAAGAGCCGTGAGGTGATGATGCAGCTGTACAAAACCTTGGTCAGGCCACATTTGGAGTACTGTGTGCAGTTCTGGTCACCTCATTTTAGAAAGGATGTGGAAGCTTTGGAAAAGGTGCAAAGGAGATTTACCAGGATGTTGCCTGGAATGGAGAGTAGGTCATACGAGGAAAGGTTGAGGGTGCTAGGCCTTTTCTCATTAGAACGGAGAAGGATGAGGGGCGACTTGATAGAGGTTTATAAGATGATCAGGGGAATAGATAGAGTAGACAGTCAGAGACTTTTTCCCCGGGTGGAACACACCATTACAAGGGGACATAAATTTAAGATAAATGGTGGAAGATATAGAGGGGATGTCAGAGGTAGGTTCTTTACCCAGAGAGTAGTGGGGGCATGGAATGCACTGCCTGAGGTAGTAGTTGAGTCGGAAAATTTATGGACCTTCAAGCGGCTATTGGATAGGTACTTGGATTAGGG